>NC_057813.1:452905128-453098435 GCF_018294505.1 Triticum aestivum
GGGGGTGAATAGACTCTAAGTAAGAAAAGTTGCAGTTTTTAATTTCTTTAAGTTGAAGTGGAGTTTGGCACAAGTTTTAACATTCACAATACATATCAAGCAAGCATGACAAGAGTACATGAGCAGCGGAAAGTAAAGCATGCAAATTGCAAGAATGTAAAGGGATGGGATTGGAGTGTGCAAACGCAATTTGGAGACAAGGAGATTTTTTATCCGTGGTTCTGATAGGTGGTGCTATCGTACATCCATGTTGATGGAGACTTCAACCCACAAAGGGTAACGGTTGCGCGAGTCCACGGAGGGCTCCACCCATGAAGGGTCCACGAAGAAGCAACCTTGTCTATTCCACCATGGCCATTGCCCACGAAGGACTTGCCTCACTAGGGTAGATCTTCAAGAAGTAGGCGATCTCCTTGCCCTTACAAACTCCTTGGTTCAACTCCACAATCTTGTCGGAGGCTCCCAAGTGACACCTAGCCAATCTAGGAGACACCACTCTCCAAGAAGTAACAAATGGTGTGTTGATGATGAACTCCTTGCTCTTGTGCTTCAAATGATAGTCTCCCCAACACTCAACTCTCTCTCACAGGATTTGGATTTGGTGGAAAGAAGATTTGAGTGGAAAGCAACTTGGGGAAGGCTAGAGATCAAGATTTATGTGGTAGGAATGGAATATCTTGACCTCAACACAAGTATAGGTGGTTCTCTATCAGAAAATGTATGTTGGAAGTGTAGGCATGTTCTGATGGCTCTCTCTCCACGAATGAAGAGTGGGTGGAGGGGGTATAAATAGCCTCCACACAAAATTTAACCGTTGCACACAACTTACCAAACTCGGTGGGACCGAATCGTGAAACTCGGTCGGACCAATTTAGTAAATAATGTGACCATTAGGAATTTCAGTGGGACCTACATGTCAACTCGGTGGGACCGATATGGTTAGGGTTAGGGCATAACGTAATCTCGGTTAGACCGATTACACAAACTCGGTGAGACCGATTTTGGTATTAGACACACAGAGAGTTGGTCAGGCAAACTCGGTGGGACCAATTCGCTCATCTTGGTTGGACCAAAACAGTACAAAAGGGAAACAAAGAGTTTGCATTGCAATCTCGATGGGACCGATTGCTTATCTCGGTTTGACCAAAATGTTACGAAGGGAAACAGAGAGATTACAATCCCATCTCGGTGAGACCGAGATTCCTATCGGTGAGACCGAAAAGACTAGGGTTTCTGGCAGTGGCTATGTCAACTGAACTCGGTGGCGCCGGATAGAGAGATTCGGTAGGGACGAGTTTGACTTTTGGTTTGGGACATATGTGGATGTGAGAAAGTGGTTGAGGGCTTTGGAGCATATCACTAAGCACTTTGAGCAAGCAAGCCATTAAGCAACACCTCTTCCCCTCTTAATAGTATTGGCTTTCCTATGGACTCAATGTGATCTTGGATCACTAAAAGTAAAATGTAGAGTCTTGTGCTTTGAGCTTGAGCCAATCCTTTGTCCTTAGCATCTTCAAGGGGTTCCACATCCTCTAGTCTATGCCACTCCATTGTTGAACTTATCTGAAACACACTAGGTAAAAGTATTAGTCCAACAAGAGATATGATGACATTAATTAACAAAATCACCCAGGGAGCACTTGTGCTTTCAATCTCCCCCTTTTTGGTAATTGATGACAACATACATCAAAGCTTTAGATAAAGATATAGAGACTAACAAGCAAAGCTTTGGAAAGACATGTAACATGCATAGGCTCCCCCTACATGTATGCAATCATGTAAATATGGAATATAGGAGCATGTGAATGCATAAACATGACAGAGTAAGAAATTTGTTACATGTATCTTGGCTATATGCATCAGAGCAAATGGTGTGAATATAGGAAATGTACCTTCATGCTCATGAGTCCTTCTTGCAAACAATATGTACATCAGCAAGAAATCCTCATACACATGACTGTGATGCATATACTTACCTTGTGATCTTGAGTTGGCTGAGGAAGGAATGAACTTGCGTAAACAAGGTTAGATAACACAGATACACCTACTAACCAGAGCAAACAAAAGAAACCACAAGAGTACCAAGACTAGGATGACATGTAGAGAGTGAGTACTGAGTACTCCATTGGATATAGACATGTGCCCAAAGGTAAAGATGTGCAATGAATTCAAGGATTTTCTTCCCTTAGATGTCTTGCTCCCCCTGAATCTGGCATGGGATACTGGGAGAAGATAGCGAACAGAAAATCAAAGCAAAGAAAAGAAACAGAGCTAATGCAACCAATCAAATATGAACATGTCTTTCACCTCTTAAAGACATGTGACTTCTCTCCTCTTGAACACCAAGCATCTAGGGTCTCTCCCCCCATAGAAATGATTAAGCTTTGATGTGATCTCTCTCTCCCCCTTTGACATAAATTTCCAAGAAGGGTTCTTCTAGATTGTTGTTACA
Source organism: Triticum aestivum (assembly GCF_018294505.1). Lineage (NCBI taxonomy): Eukaryota > Viridiplantae > Streptophyta > Magnoliopsida > Poales > Poaceae > Triticum > Triticum aestivum. The sequence goes on from NC_057813.1 coordinate 452,907,581, forward strand.
CTGGGTTTGGTCCTTGAGTCATAGAGCAAAGCAGCAAGTCGAATGTGATGCTGGTAGAGGACAAGAATCATTGAGTGGAGCTGGATCAAAATGAATGCAGGAACAAATGGCAAGTTGTCTTTCCTGCAGTGAAATTGGTGGCACCGAGTTGTGTGCTTCGGTTGCACCGAAATATTTTGGTTGGACCGAAGGCAACAGATCGATGTGACCGAGTTCATCACAGAGAAAACACTTGTCACCTCAGCTCACTAGACGAGTAAGATCTCACAAGGATTTGCAAGGAATTAACTGAAAGATTTGCAATGAATTGGATGCATGGAATGCAGAACAGAAATAAAAGAAAATAAGTGTAGATGAATTTTTTTTGAAAGGGGAAACAAATATGCATGAGACAAATGCAAGAGCACAGAAAAGAACACAAGAGAACTTCATCTAGAATTGGTCAGTGACAAATTCACCTATGTTAGAGTATATTGACTTAGGAGTCAGGTGAGATCAGTTGATCATAGGTCATACTCATCGTTTAGGCACAAGTGGGGTTACCACTTCTACATAAAGCATTGTTGTGTTCACACCATTAGAGTTGCTTTAGCTCAATTCTTAGAGTAAAGCTCCCCAAAGATGGAATAACATACCTTGGTTGGTGGTGTTGACCGTGATCATGTAGTTGAACTTGTGTGGGTTGCTCAAGGTTGATGTAGATCATCAAGAGTTGGGAGCTCCACTTGGAATTTGAGTTCATCTACCTACATGGGTTAGTCTTGCAAGGAAGAGCACTTGTGTATCCAAAATGACAACCATGAAACTCAATATAAAATTTGTCAAAGGATATCTTTGAAGGGTTTCGTGCTTCCTTGTCTTCAACCACCATTGTGTAGAGACCTGGTGATGTAGAGATTTGCTCAAGATGTGAGTGGGTTGCAATCTCATAGATTTAGATTCATCCAAGTACCTGTAAGGGTTAGATAACATGCAAGGTGCAAATATATCCAAGACATAAGATTATCATCATAAGAGAAATATCAAGGATTAGTCATAGGCTCATGTCTTGCATGTATCCAAAAAGGAGTTCCTACTCCAAGTTTGAAGCATCAATGATGTTCAATTCACCTCTCAACCTGCGAAACACTTTCTCATCAAGTGGTTTAGTGAATATATCCGCCAATTGCTTGTCGGTACGAACATGCTTAAGGCTAATATCACCCTTAGCAACATGATCTCGAATGAAATGATGACGAACTTCAATATGCTTAGTTCGAGAGTGTTGCACATGATTGTGAGCAATCTTAATAGCACTTTCATTGTCACAAAGCAATGGAACATGTTTCACATATATCCCATAATCCAGAGTTTGGGTCATCCAGAGTAATTGAGCACAACATGAACCGGCGACAATGTATTCCGCTTCGGCGGTGGATAAGGATACCAAGTTTTGTTTCTAGGAGGACCAAGACATAACAGATCTACTAAGAAATTGAAGAGTACCCGAAGTGGACTTTCTATCAACCTTGTTCCGGCATAGTTCAAATCAGAGTAACCAACAAGATCGAAAAAAGACCTATTAGGATACCAAATGCCAAAATTTGGTGTGTGTATTAAGTATCTCACTATCCTTTTCACAGCCTTAAGATGACATTCTTTAGGGGCCGCTTGATATCGTGCAAACATGCACACACTTAGAATAATATCGGGACGAGAGGCACATAGATATAACAATGAACCAATCATGGAGCGGTAAACCTTTTGATCAACCAGTTCACCATCTTTGGTCAAATCAAGATGTCCACTAGTAGGCATGGGTGTAGTCATACCTTTGCATTCTTGCATATTGAACTTCTTGAATAAGTCCTTGGTGTACTTTGTTTGAGAGACAAAGGTACCTTCCTTAGTTTGCTTGATTTGCAAACCGAGAAAGAATTTGAGTTCACTCATCATAGACATCTCAAACTTCTCTGACATTAGCTTTCCAAACTTCTCACTAAAGTGAGGGTTAGTCGAACCAAATATAATATCATCAACATAGATTTGGCACACAAATAGTTCTCCATTAACCCTTTTAGTAAAAAGAGTAGAATCAATTTTTCCAATTTCAAAGCCTTTTTCAATAAGGAACTTGGTCAAGCATTTATACCACGCTCTAGGAGCTTGTTTAAGACCATAAAGAGCTTTGTGAAGTTTGTAAACATGATTAGGTTTCTTAGGATTGACAAAGCCGGGAGGTTGCTTAACATAAACTTCCTCCTCTATTTCACCATTTAGAAAAGCACTTTTAATGTCCATTTGGTACAAGGTGATATCATGGTGATTAGCATAGGCAAGTAAGATGCGAATGGACTCAAGTCTAGCAACGGGGGCATATGTCTCACCATAGTCCATACCTTCGACTTGAGTGTAGCCTTGGGCGACGAGACGTGCTTTGTTGCGAACTACTTGTCCATCTTCATCTTGCTTGTTGCGAAACACCCATTTGGTACCAATGATGTTGTGGTTGTTGTCGGGCTTCTCAACCAATGTCCAAACTTGATTTCTCTCAAAGTTGTGTAGCTCTTCATGCATGGCGTTTATCCAATCCGGATCTTCCAATGCTTCTTCAACCTTCATAGGTTCAACGCTAGAGATGAATGAATAATGTTCACAAAAAGTTAGCCAAACGAGTTTTATAGCGAGTGATTCTCCTGGTTTGGATATCATTGTAGATTTGCTCGACGGGATGGTCTTTAGCAACTCTTGCTCGAACTCGTGAAAGCTTTTGCTTGGATCTTGGTGGAACATCTTCTTCATCTTGTTCTTCTTCTTGGCCTTCTTCATTGTTGACGTTGTCGTTCTCTTGTCGTGGTGGAGAAGGAGGTTGTTGATGTTCATCTTGGTGTACTTCCTCGTTTTCTTCGTCTTGGTGTGTCCCACTTGTGGATGCTTCCGTATCAACTCTTGGTTCACCTTGTCGTGAGGTGGAAGCTTCCACTTGGACGGACGAGGTACTCTCCTTCACCTCCGTTGGACGAATCTTGCCAATAGACAAGTCTTGGATTGCTTCCGAAGGGTCTTTGTCTCCTACATCAATTGGCAATTGCTCTACTTGCGAGCCCTTAGATTCATCAAACTTCACATCTACCGTCTCTTCAACCTTTCGGGTGAAATTATTGTAGACACGGTAAGTGTGAGAGTTTGAGCCATAACCAAGTAGGAAACCTTCATGAGACTTAGGAGCAAATTTAGAACGACGATGCTTATCAAGAATGTAGCACTTTGAGCCGAATACTCGAAAGTATCCAACTTGGGGTTTGTTACCGGTGAGGAGCTCGTATGCCGTCTTGCCGAGTAGCTTGTGAAGATACAAGCGATTTGTTGCATGACAAGCTGTCTCAACCGCTTCCGCCCAAAAGTGCTTCGGCGTCTTGTACTCATCAAGCATCGTTCTCGCCATTTCGATGAGCGTCCGGTTCTTCCTCTCAACAACTCCATTTTGTTGAGGTGTGTACGTAGCCGAGAACTCATGTGAAATCCCTTCTTCATCAAGAAAGGTGTCCACATTTGCGTTCTTGAACTCCGTTCCGTTGTCGCTGCGAACCTTCTTGATCTTCACTTCAAATTGATTTTGGGCCTTCCTAGCGAAGTTTTTGAAGATCTTTTGGACCTGCGATTTATCATCGAGAAAGAACACCCACGTAAATCTTGAAAAATCATCAACTATAACTAGACCAAAAGAATTTCCACCGAGACTTTTGTAAGCGTTGGGACCAAAAAGATCCATGTGAAGTAGCTCGAGCGGCCTCCTTGTGGTCATGATGTTCTTCACGGGATGCCTTCCTCCAACCTGTTTACCTGCTTGACAAGCGCTGCAAAGTCTATCCTTACCAAATATGACATCGTTAATGCCGAGGATATGATTACCTTTAATAAGCTTGTCAAGGTTTCGCATGCCCACATGACCTAACCGTCCATGCCACAACCAGCCTTTGGAGGATTTAGCAATTAAGCAAGTTCTAGGTTGAGCCTTTTTAGTGAAATCAACAATGTAAAGATCACCTCTACGTATACCGGTAAAGACCATTTTATGATTATCTCTACGAAACACTTGGCAATCTACTTCAGTAAATAGGACATTGAAACCGAAATCAGCAAGTCTAGATACTTAAAGTAAATTGTACCCAAGAGATTCAACGAACATGACATTTTGTATGGAGCTATCATGCGAGATGGCCACCTTACCGAGGCCAACCACCTTACCCTTTGAGTTGTCACCAAAAGTGACATACTTTCAAGGGCCGTCGTTTTCAGCAAGCTCATGAAACATATCTTTATCTCCAGTCATGTGATCGGTACATCCACTATCAAGAACCTAATCCTTTCCTCCTGCCATGTATCCCTGAAGATTTGCCATAAGACCAAAGTGTCTCATTGCATCATCAAGATCAAAGTCACTATCATCATCCTCATCATAGTATCCATGTTCAACATCGTCATGTGATGGATCAATTCCTAGAGAGGGTGATTCATTAGAATGAGTTTGACAATGATCTTCTTTATGAATTCTAATAGCTTCGGAAATAATATCGCTAATAATTCCAACATCTCCTTTGGCACGCATAAGATTTGTAAGCTCAAATAGACAATCACCAAACTTAGGATCATTGGAATTCATCTTACTCAAGGCAATAGACTTATGGAGAATTTCATCTAGATTTTGCAAGGAATAATTTGGAAAACGTTCCTCAAGAAATTTCCATATGGTGTAGGCACACTTAAGAGTAGGCAAGCAACCTATCAAGTTTCTAGGCAAACCTCTAGTGATAAGATCAACAGTTCTAAGATTGCGAATCATGTCAATTGACTCATCAAGGGTAGGATGCATAGGATCAACATGAGGTGCACAAGGGCTAGTAATGTACTTGTTCAAATGATATTCATTGAAAATCACAAGCATCTCGTTTTTCCACTCATGAAAATACTCTCCATCAAGTATAGGCACTCTATGTCTAAGACTCCCCAAAGTAGACTCATCCATCTTCCTCCAATGGTGTTTAAACCAAAGCAATGGAGACCAAAGCTCTGATACCAATTGAAAGGATCGAGAAGAGGTGTCTAGAGGGGGGTGAATAGACTCTAAGTAAGAAAAGTTGCAGTTTTTAATTTCTTTAAGTTGAAGTGGAGTTTTGCACAAGTTTAACATTCACAATACATATCAAGCAAGCATGCAAAGAGTATATGAGCAGCGGAAAGTAAAGCATGCAAATTGCAAGAATGTAAAGGGATGGGATTGGAGTGTGCAAACGCAATTTGGAGACACGGAGATTTTTGATCCGTGGTTCCGATAGGTGGTGCTATCGTACATCCACGTTGATGGAGACTTCAACCCACGAAGGGTAACGGTTGCGCGAGTCCACGGAGGGCTCCACCCACGAAGGGTCCACGAAGAAGCAACCTTGTCTATCCCACCATGGCCGTCGCCCACGAAGGACTTGCCTCACTAGGGTAGATCTTCACGAAGTAGGCGATCTCCTTGCCCTTACAAACTCCTTGGTTCAACTCCACAATCTTGACGGAGGCTCCCAAGTGACACCTAGTCAATCTAGGAGACACCACTCTCCAAGAAGTAACAAATGGTGTGTTGATGATGAACTCCTTGCTCTTGTGCTTCAAATGATAGTCTCCCCAACACTCAACTCTCTCTCACAGGATTTGGATTTGGTGGAAAGAAGATTTTGAGTGGATTGCAACTTGGGGAAGGCTAGAGATCAAGATTTATGTGGTAGGAATGGAATATCTTGACCCCAACACAAGTGTAGGTGGTTCTCTCTCAGAAAATGTATGTTGGAAGTGTAGGCATGTTTTGATGGCTCTCTCCACGAATGAAGAGTGGGTGGAGGGGGTATAAATAGCCTCCACGCAAAATCTAACCGTTACACACAACTTACCAAACTCGGTGGGACCGAATCGTGAAACTCGGTCGGACCGATTTAGTAAATAATGTGACCGTTAGGAATTTCGGTGGGACCGACATGTCAACTCGGTGGGACCAATATGGTTAGGGTTAGGTCATAACATAATCTCGGTTAGACCGATTACATAAACTCGGTGAGACCGATTTAGACACACAGAGATTTGGTCAGGAAAACTCGGTGTGACCGATTCACTCATCTCGGTTGGACCGAAATGGTACGAAAGGGAAACAGAGAGTTTGCATTGTAATCTCGGTGGGACCAATCGCTTATGTCGGTTTGACCGAAATGTTACGAAGGGAAACAGAGAGATTACAATCCCATCTCGGTAAGATCGAGATCCCTATCGGTGAGACTGAAAAGACTAGGGTTTCTGGTAGTGGCTATGTCAACTGAACTCGGTGGCGCCGGATAGAGAATTCGGTAGGGCCGAGTTTGACTTTTGGTTTGGGACATATGTGGATGTGAGAAAGTGGTTGAGGGCTTTGGAGCATATCACTAAGCACTTTGATTAAGCAAGCCATTAAGCAACACCTCATCCCCTCTTTAATAGTATTGGCTTTCCTATGGACTCAATGTGATCTTGGATCACTAAAAGTAAAATATAGAGTCTTGTGCTTTGAGATTGAGCCAATCCTTTGTCCTTAGCATCTTGAAGGGGTTCCACATCCTCTAGTCCATGCCACTCCATTGTTGAACTTATCTGAAACACACTAGGTAAAAGTATTAGTCCAACAAGAGATATGTTGACATTAATTCCAAAATCACCCAGGGAGGACTTGTGCTTTCAAAAGCGAAAAAGGGGAGGGCAAGTCCCTCCTTCCTTCCCATCCTCAAGGGAGAAAGGAAAGGCGGGGGGGGGGGGGGGGGGCGCCACCTCCCCCTTCCTTCCCCTGGCGCCTATACAAGGAAGAGGGGGGGGGACCAGGGCAGGAGCCCAAGTGGGATTCAACTCCACTTGGGGCGCCCCTTGGCGTCTCCTGTCTCCCTCCCACCTATATATATGAGGAGGGGGGCGCCTAGAACACACAACATCAATTGTTAGCTGTGTGCGGTGCCCCCCTGCACAGTTTACACCCCTGGTCATATTCTCACGGTGCTTAGGCGAAGCCCTGCATGGATCACTTCACCATCACCGTCACCACATCGTTGTGCTGAAGGAACTCATCTACTTCCTCGACATCTTGCTAGATCAACAGGACTAGGGACGTCATCGAGCTGAACGTGTGCTGAACTCGGAGGTGCCGTACGTTCGGTGCTTGATCGGTCGGAGCTAGAAGAAGTTCGACTACATCAACCGCGTTGACAAATGCTTCCGCTTTCGGTCTATGAGGGTACATAGACACACTCTCCCCCTCGTTGCTATGCATCTCCTAGATAGATCTTGCGTGAGCATAGGATTTTTTTTGAAATTTCATGCTACATTCCTCAGCAGTGGCATCATGAGCTAGGTCTATGCTTAGATGATATGCATGAGTAGAACACAAAAATTTGTGGGCGGTGATAGTCATACTGTTTACCACCAACGTCTTATTTTGATTCGGCGGTATTCTGGGATGAAGCGGCCCGGACCAACCTTACATGACCGTGTTCATGAGACTGGTTCCACCGACAGACATGCAACTAGTATTGCATAAAGGTGGCTGGCAGGTGTCTGTTTCTCCTACTTTAGTTGAATCGAATTTGACTACGGCCGGTCCTTGGAGAAGGTTAAAATAGCAAACTTGACGAAACACCATTGTGGTTTTGATGCGTAGGTAAGAACGGTTCTTGCTAGAAGCCAGTAGCCGCCACATAAAACTTGCAACAACAAAGTAGAGGACGTCTAACTTGTTTTTGCAGGGCATGTTGTGATATGATATGGTCAAGACATGATAAACATTATTGTATGAGATGATCATGTTTTGTAAGATATCTGACAACCGGAAGGAGCCTTATGGTTGTCTCTTTATTATATGAAATGCAAACACCATGTAATTGCTTTACTTTATCACCATGCGTTAGCGATAGTTGTAGAAGCAATAATTGGCAAGACGACCATGAAGCTACGATGAAGATCAAGGTGTCGAGCTGGTGACGATGGAGATCTTGACAATGCTTTGGAGATGTAGATCAAAAGCACAAGATGATGATCGCCATATCATGTCACATATTTTGATTACATGTGATGTTTATCTTTTGTGCATCTTATTTTGCTTAGTACGCCGGTAGCATTATAAGATAATCCCTTAACTAAATTTCAAGGTAACAATGTTCTCCCTGAGTATGCATCGTTGCTACAGTTTGTCGTGTTGATACACCACGTGATGATCAGGTGTGATAGACTCTACGTTCACATACAACTGGTGCAAGATAGTTTTGCACATGCAAAATACTCGGGTTAAACTTGACGAGCCTAGCATGTACATATATGGCCTCGAAACACTGAAGACCGAAAGGTCGAACATGAATCATATAGTAGATATGATCACATAGAGATGTTCACCATTGATGACTACTCCATCTCACATGATGATCAGACATGGTTTAGTTGATCTCGATCACGTATCATTTAGATAACCTGAGGGATGTCTATCTAAGTGTTGAGTTCTTTAGTAATTTGATTAATTGAACTTAATTTATCATGAAATTAGTCAAAATGTCTTTGCATATCTATATTGTAGATTAATAGCTCGCGCTATATTTCCCCTATTTTTGATATGTTCCTAGATAAAACTAAGTTGAAAGATGTTAGTAGCAATGATGCGGACCAGGTCCGTGATTTGAGGATTATCCTCATTGCTGCATAGAGGAATTATGTCCTTGATGCACCGCTAGGTTACAGACCAATTGCAGGAGCTGATGCTGACGTTATGAACATTTGGCAAGCTCAACATGATGACTACTTAATAGTTTAGTGCACCACGCTTTACTACTTAGAAATGGGACTTCAAAAACATTTTGAATGCCACAGAGCATATGAGATGTTCCAAGAGCTGAAATTGGTATTTTAGACTCATGCCCATGTCGATAGGTATGAGACCTCTGACAAGTACTTTGCCTACAAGATGGAGGAGAATAGCCCAGCTAGTGAGCATGTGCTCAGAATGTTAGGATACTATAATATAGTGATTGACAGAGTTCTCCAGTCACTATCATCAAGATACTAGAACTTCGTGATGAACTATAATATGCAAGGGATTACGAAAATGATTCTCGAGCTCTTCGTTATGCTGCGATCGGCAAAGGTAGAAATCAAGAAAGAGCATCAACTGTTGATGGTTAACAAAACCACTAGTTTCAAGAAAAAGGAAAGAAAGGGAACTTCAAGAAGAACGGCAAGCAAGTTGCCACTCCCGAGAAGAAGCCCAAAGCTAGACCCAAGCCTGAAACCGAGTGCTTCTACTGCAAAGGAACTGGTCACTGGAAGTAGAACTACCCCAAGTATTTGGCGGATAAGAAGGATGGCAAAGTGAACAGAGGTATATTTGATATACATGTTATTGATGTGTACCTTACTAGTTCTCATAGTAGCCCCTGGGTATTTGATACATGTCCGGTTGCTAAGATTAGTAACTCGAAACAGGAGTTGGAGAATAAGCGGACACTAGTTGAGGGTGAGGTGACGATGTGTGTTGGAAATAATTCCAAGATTGATATGATCATCATCGCACACTCTCTATACTTTCGGGATTAGTGTTAAACCTGAATAAATGTTATTAAGTGTTTGCGTTGATCATGAACAAGATTGGATCATGTTTATTGCAATACAGTTATTCATTTAAGTCAACGAATAATTTTTATTCTGTTTACTTGAATAAAACCTTCTATGGTCATACACCCAAGGTGAATGGTTTATTGAATCTCGATTGTAGTAATACACATATTCATAATATTGAAGCCAAAAGATGCAGAGTTGATAATGATAGTGCAACATACTTGTGGTACTGCTGTTTAGGTCATATTGGTGTAAAGCGCATGTAGAAACTCCATGCTGATGTACTTTTGGAATCACTTGATTATGAATCATTTGATACTTGCGAACCATGCCTCATGGGAAAGATGACTAAAACTCCATTCTCTAGAACAATGGAGCGAGCTATTGACTTATTGGAAATAATACATACCAATGTATACGGTCCAATAAGTGTTGAAGCACATGGTGGGTATCGTTAATTTCTCACCTTCACAGATGATTTGAGTAGATATGGGTATATCTACTTAATGAAACACAAGTCTGAAACATTTGAAGAGTTTAAAGAATTTCAGAGTGAAGTAGAGAATCATCGTAACAAGAAAGTAAAGTTTCTACGACCTGATTGCGGAGGCGAATATTTGAGTTACGAGTTTGGTCTTCATTTGAAACAATGTGGAATAGCTTCATAACTCATGCCACATGGAATACCCCAGCGTAATGGTGTGTCCGAACATCATAATCGTACCCTATTGGATATGGTGCGTTATATGATGTCTCTTACCGATTTGCCTTTATCATTTTTGGGGTTATGCATTAGAGACAACTGCATTCACGTTAAATAGGGCACGGTCCAAATCAATTGAGATGTCACCATATGAACTATGGTTTGGCAAGAAACCAAAGCTGTCGTTTCTTAAAGTTTGGGGTTGCGACACTTATGTCAAAAGGCTTCAGCCTGATAAGCTCGAACCCAAATCGGAGAAGTACGTCTTCATAGGACACCCTAAGGAAATAATTGGGTACACCTTCTACCACAGATCCGAAGGCAAGATATTTGTTGCCAAGAATGGAACATTTCTAGAGAAGGAGTTTCTCTCGAAAGATCTGAGTGTGAGGAAAGTAGAACTTGATGAGGTAATTGTATCTTCACTCGAATTGGAAAGTAGCTCATCACAGAAAACCGTTCTCGTGATGCCTACACCAACTAGAGAGGAAGCTAATGATGATGATCATGAAACTTCAGATCAAGTTACTACCGAACCTCGTAGGTCAACCAGAGCACGATCCGCACGAGAGTGGTATGATTATCTTGTTCTGGAAGTCATGTTACTAGAACATGACGAAGCTACGAACTATCACTACAAAACAAAGACACACCCACGACATTTTGGCCCGAACTAATTTTTTTTCCTTTCATGCTTATGACACTTTTATGTGAAAGCACATGTGCTCCCTGGGTGATTTTGGTAATTAATGTCAACATATCTCTTGTTGGACTAACACTTCTACCTAGTATGTTTCAGACAAGTTCAACAATGGAGTGGCATGGACTAGAGGATGTGGAACCCCTTCAAGATGCTAAGGACAAAGGATTGGCTCAAGCTCCAAGCACAAGACTCTACATTTTCTATTTTAGTGATCCAAGATCACATTGAGTCTATAGGAAAAGCTAATACTATCAAGAGGGGATGAGGTGTTGCTTAATGGCTTACTTGCTCAAAATGCTTAGTGATAAGCTCCAAAGCCATCAACTACTTTCTCACATCCACATATGTCCTAAACCAAAAAGTAAAACTCGGCTCCACCGATTCTTTCTATCCAGCGCCATCGAGTTCAGATGTCATAGCCACTGCCACAAACCCTAGGCAAATCGGTCTCACCGATAGGGATCTTAGTCTCACCGAGATGGGATTGTAATCTCTCTGTGTATGTCCATTACCAAAATCGGTCTCACCGAGTTTGAGTAATTGGTACTACCGAGATTACAATGCAAACTCTCTGGTTAACTTATTACCAAAATCGGTCCTACCGAGTTTGTGTAATCGGTCAAACCGAGTTTGCCTGACCAACTCTCTGGTTAGCTTATTACCAAAATCGGTCCCACCGAGTTTGTGTAATCGGTCTCACCGAGATTACGTTATGCCCTAACCCTAACCATATCGGTCCTACCGAGTTGCATGTTGGTCCCACCGAAAATCCTAACGGTCACTAGATTTGCTGAATCGGTCCGACCGAGTTTCTCAATTCGGTCCCATCGAGATTGGCAAGTTGTGTGTAACGGTTAGATTTTGTGTGGAGGCTATATATACCCCTCCACCCACTCTTCATTCGTGGAGAGAGCCATCAGAACGAACCTACACTTCCAGCATACATTTTCTGAGAGAGAACCACCTACTCATGTGTTGAGACCAAGATATTCCATTCCTACCATATGAATCTTGATCTCTAGCCTTCCCCAAGTTGCTTTCCACTCAAATCTTCTTTCCACCAAATCCAAATCCCGTGAGAGAGAGATGAGTGTTGGGGAGACTATCATTTGAAGCACAAGAGCAAGGAGTTCATCATCAACACAGCATTTGTTACTTCTTGGAGAGTGGTGTCTCCTAGATTGCTTAGGTGTCACTTGGGAGCCTCCGACAAGATTGTGGAGTTGAACCAAGGAGTTTGTAAGGGCAAGGAGATCGCCTACTTCGTGAAGATCTACCGCTAGTGAGGCAAGTCCTTCGTGGGCGACGAACATGGTGGGATAGACAAGGTTGCTTATTTGTGGACCCTTCGTGGGTGGAGCCCTCCGTGGACTCGCGCAACCGTTACCCTTCGTGGGTTGAAGTCTCCATCAACGTGGATGTATGATAGCACCACCTATCGGAACCACGACAAAAACATCCGTGTCTCCAATTGCGTTTGAATCCTCCAATCCCATCCCTTTACATTCTCGCAAGTTGCATGATTTACTTTCCGCTGCTTATATACTCTTTGCATGCTTGCTTGTTATGTATTGTGGTGTTAAACTGGTGCCTAAATACACTTAAACTTAAACAAGTAAAAAACTACAACTTTTGGTACTTAGTGTCTAATCACCCCCCTCTAGACACCTCTTCTCGATCCTTTCAATTGGTATCAGAGATTTGGTCTCCATTGCTTTGGTTTAAACACCATTAGAGGAAGATGGATGAGTCTACTATTGGGAGTCTTAGACATCGAGTGCCTATACTTGATGGAGAGTACTTTCATGAGTGGAAAAATGAGATGCTTGTGATTTTCAGTCAATATCATTTTAACAAGTACATTGCTACCCCTTGTGCACCTCATGTTGCTCCTATGCATCCTACCCTTGATGAGTCAAAGACATGATTCACAATCTTAGAACTGTTGAACTTATCACTAGAGGCTTCCCTAGAAACTTGATTGGATGTTTGCCTACTCTTAAGTGTGCCTACACCTATATGGAAATTTCTTGAGGAACGTTTTCCAAATTATTCCTTGAAAATCTGATGAAATTCTCCATAAGTCTATTGCCTTGAGTAAGATGAATTCCAATGATCCTAAGTTTGGTGATTGTCTATTTGAGCTTACAAACCTTATGCGTGCCAAAGGAGATGTTGGAATTATTAGTGATATTATGTCAGAAGCTATAAAAATTCATAAACAAGATCATTGTCAAACTCACTCTAACGAATCACCCTCTCTAGGATTTGATCCACCACATGACGATGTTGAACATGGATACTATGATGAGGATGATGATAGGTGACTTTGATCTTGATGATGCAATGAGACACTTTGGTCTTATGGCAAATCTTCGGGGATATATGGCAGGAGGAAAGGAATGGGTTCTTGATAGTGGATGCACCGATCACATGACCGGAGATAAAGATATGTTTCGTGAGCTCGCTGAAAACGATGGTCCTCGAAAGTATGTCACTTTTGGTGATAACTCAAAGGGTAAGGTGGTTGGCCTCGGTAAGGTGGCCATATCACATGATAGCTCCATACAAAATGTCATGCTCGTTGAATCTCTTGGCTACAACTTAGTTTCAGTATCTAGACTTGCCGATTTCGGTTTCAATGTCCTATTTACTGAAGTAGATTGCCAAGTGTTTCGTAGAGATAATCATAAAATGGTCTTTACCAGTGTACGTAGAGGTGATCTATACATTGTTGATTTCACTAAAAAGGCTCAACCTAGAACTTGCTTTATTGCTAAATCTTCTAAAAGTTGGTTATGGCATAGATGATTAGGTCATGTTGGCATGCGAAACCTTGACAAGCTTATTAAAGGAAATCATATCCTTGGCGTTAATGATGTCATATTTGATAAGGATACACTTTGCAGTGCTTGTCAGGCAGGTAAACAGGTCGGAGGGAGGCATCCCATGAAAAACATCATGACCACAAGGAGGCCACTCGAGCTACTTCACATGGATCTTTTTGGTCCCAACGCCTACAAAAGTCTCGCTGGAAATTCTTTTGGTCTACTTATAGTTGATGATTTTTCAAGATTGACGTGGGTGTTCTTTCTCGATGATAAATCGCAGGTTCAAAAGATCTTCAAAAACTTTGCTAGGAAGGCCCAAAATCAATTTGAAGTGAAGATCAAGAAGGTTCGCAGCGACAACGGAATGGAGTTCAAGAACGCAAATGTGGATACCTTTCTTGATGAAGAAGGTATTTGACATGAGTTCTCGGCTACGTACACACCTCAACAAAATGGAGTTGTTGAGAGGGAGAACCGGACTCTCATCGAAATGGCGAGAACGATGCTTGATGAGTACAATACGCCGAAGCACTTTTGGGTGGAAGCTGTTGAGACAGCTTGTCATGCAACAAATCACTTGTATCTTCACAAGCTACTCGGCAAGACGGCAGACGAGCTTCTCACCGGTAACAAACCCCAAGTTGGATACTTTTGAGTATTCGGCTCAAAGTGCTACATTCTTGATATGCATCGTCGTTCTAAATTTGCTCCTAAGTCTCATGAAGGTTTCCTACTTGGTTATGGCTCAAACTCTCACACATACCACGTCTACAACAATTTGACCCAAAAGGTTGAAGAAACGGTAGATGTGAAGTTTGATGAATCTAACGGCTCACAAGTAGAGCAATTGCCAATTGATGTAGGAGACAAATATCCCTCGGAAGCAATCCAAGACTTGTCCATTGGCAAGATTCGTACAATGGAGGTGAAGGAGAGTACCTCGTCCATCCAAGTGGAAGCTTCTACCTCACGACAAGGTGAACCAAGAGTTGATATGGAAGCATCCACAAGTGGGACACACCAAGATTAAGAAAATGAGGAAGTGCACCAAGACGAACGTCAACATCCTCCTTCTCCACCACCACAAGAGAACGACAACGCCAACAATAAAGAAGGCCAAGAAGAAGAAGAACATGATGAAGAATATGTTCAACCAAGACCCAAGCAAAAGCTTTCATGAGTTCGAGCAAGAATTTCTAAAGATCATCCCGTTGAGCAAATCTACAAAGATATCCAAACCGGGAGAATCACTCGCTCTAAAACTCGTTTGGCTAACTTTTATGAACACTATTCATTCATCTCTCGCATTGAACCTATGAAGGTTGAAGAAGCATTGGAAGATCCGGATTGGATAAATGCCATGCATGAAGAGCTACACAACTTTGAGAGAAATCAAGTTTGGACATTGGTTGAGAAGCCCGACAACAACCACAACATCATCGGTACAAAATGGGTGTTTCGCAACAAGCAAGATGAAGATGGACAAGTAGTTTGCAACAAAGCACGTCTCGTCGCCCAAGGCTACACACAAGTCGAAGGTATGGACTATGGTGAGACTTATGCTCCCGTTGCTAGACTTGAGTCCATTCGTATCTTACTTGCCTATGCTAATCACCATGATATCACCTTGTACCAAATGGACATTAAAAGTGCCTTTCTAAATGGTGAAATAGAAGAGGATTTTTATGTTAAGCAACCTCCTATTTGTTAATCCTAATAAACCTGATCATGTTTACAAACTGCACAAAGCTCTTTATGGTCTTAAACAAGCTCCTAGAGCGTGGTATAAATGCTTGACCAAGTTCCTTATTGAAAAAGGCTTTGAAATTGGAAAAATAGATTCTACTCTTTTTACTAAAAGGGTCAATGGAGAACTATTTGTATGCCAAATCTATGTTGATGATATTATATTTGGTTCTACTACCCTCATTTTAGTGAAAAGTTTGGAAAGCTAATGTCAGAAAAGTTTGAGATGTCTATGATGAGTGAACTCAAATTCTTTCTTGGTTTGCAAATCAAGCAAACTAAGGAAGGTACCTTTGTCTCTCAAACAAAGTACACCAAGGACTTATTCAAGAAGTTCAATATGCAAGAATGCAAAGGTATGACTACACCCATGCCTACTAGTGGACATCTTGATTTGACCAAAGATGGTGAACCGGTTGAGCAAAAGGTTTATCGCTCTATGATTGGTTCATTGTTATATCTATGTGCTTCACGTCCCGATATCACGCTAAGTGTGTGCATGTGTGCACGATATCAAGATGCTCCTAAAGAATGTCATCTTAAGGCCGTGAAAAGGATAGTGAGATACTTAATCCATACACCAAATTTTGGCATTTGGTATCCAAAGAGGGCCTCCTTCGATCTTGTTGGCTACCCCGACTCGGATTATGCCGGTGACAAGGTTGATAGAAAGTCCACTTCGGGTACTTGTCAATTTATTGGTAGATCTCTTGTGTCTTGGTCTTCCAAGGAACAAAACTCGGTATCCTTATCAACCGCTGAAGCGGTATACATTGCCGCTGGTTCATGTTGTGCTCAATTACTTTGGATGACCAAAACTCTTAAAGATTATGGGATATATGTAAAACATGTTCCATTACTTTGTGACAATGAAAGTGCTATCAAGATTGCTCACAATCCCGTGCAACACTCTCAAACTAAGCATATTGAAGTTCGTCATCATTTCATTCAAGATCATGTTGCTAAGGGTGACATTAACCTTAAGCATGTTCACACTGAAAATCAATTAGTGGATATATTCACTAAACCACTTGATGAGAAAGTGTTTTTCAGGTTAAGAGGTGAATTGAACATCATTGATGCTTCAAGCTTGGAGTAGGAACTCCATTGGATACATGCAAGACATGAGCTTATGACTAATCCTTGATATTTCTCTTATGATGATAATCTTATGTCTTGGATATATTTGCACCTTGCATGTTATCTAACCCATGTAGGTACTTGGATGAATCTAAATCTATAAGATTGCAACTCACTCACATATTGAGAAATCTCTACATCACCAAGTCTCTACACAATGGTGGTTGAAGACAAGGAAGCACGGAACCATTCAAACATATCCCTTTACAAATTTATTATTTGAACTTCATGATTGTCATTTTGGATACACAAGTGCTCTTCCTTGCAAAAAATAACCCATGTAGGTAGATGAACTCAAATTCCAAGTGGTGCTCCCAACTCTTGATGAGCTACATCAACCTTGAGCAACCCACACAAGTTCAACTACATGATCACAAACAACACCACCACCCAAGGTATGTTATTCCATCTTAGAGAAGCTTTACTCCAAGTCATGAGTCAAAGCAACTCGACAAGATGTGAATACATCAAGATGCTTAAACGAAAAATGGTAACCCCATTTTGAGCTTAAACAATGAGTATGACCTATGATCAAGTGATCTCACTTGACTCCTAAGTCAATATACTCTAACATAGGTGACTTTGTCGCCGACCATCTCTAGATGAAGTTTTCTTGTGTTTTTTTGTGATCTTGCATTTGTCTCATGCATATTTGTTTCCCCTTTCAAAAAAAAAACTTCATCTAGATTTCTTTTCTTTTCTATTTGCTTTGCATTCCCTGCATCCAATTCATTGCAAATCTTTCAGTTAATTCCTTGCAAATCCTTGTGAGATCTTACTTGTCTAGTGAGCTGAGGTGACAAGTGTTTTCTCTGTGATGAACTCGGTCACACCAGTCTCTTGTTTTCGGTCTAACCGAATTCTTTCGGTGCAACCGAGGCATACCACTCGGTGCCACCGATTTCACTACAGGAAAGACATTTTGCCATTTATTCCTGCATTACTCTTGATCTAGCTCCACTCAATGAATCTTGTCCTCTACAAGCATCACATTTACCTTAGTGCTTTGTGCTGTGACTCAAGGATCAAACCCATTCACGACAAATTCCAGAAGGCCCTTCTTGGAAATTGATGTCAAAGGGGGAGAGTGATCACATCAAAGCTTAATCACATATCTAGGGGAGAGAATACTCAAGGAGAGAGGATCCCAGATGCTTGGTGTTCAAGAGGAGAGATGGCACATGTCTTCTTGAGGGGAAAGACATGTTCATATGTGCTTATTTGCATTAGCTCTGTTCATTTGTTTCTTCGAGCTCTGATTTTCTGTTCCCTATCTTCTCCAAGTATCCCATGCTAGATTCAGGGGGAGCAAGACTTCTAAGGAAAAGAAATTCTTTGAATTCATTGCACATCTTTACCTTTGGGGACATGTCTATATCAAATGTGGTACTCAGTACTCACTCTCTACATGTTATCCCAGTCTTGGTACTCTTGTGGTTTCTTTTGTTTGCTCTGACCAGCAGGTGTATCTGTGTTATCTAACCTTGTTTACGCAGGTTCATTCCATCCTAAGACAACTCAAGACCACAAGGTAAGTATATGCATCACAGTCATGTGTATGAGAAAATCTTGCTGATGTACATACTGTTTGCAAGAAGGACTCATGAGCATGAAGGTACATTTCCCATATTCACATCTTTTGCCCTGATGCATATAGCCAAGATACATGTAACACATTGCCTACTCTGTCATGTTTATGCACTCACATGCTTCTATATTCCATATTCACATGATTACATACATGTAGGGGGAGCCTATGCTTGTTACATGTCTTTCCAAAGCTTTACTTTTTATTCTCTATATCTTTATATAAATCTTTGATGTATGTTGTCATCAATTACCGAAAAGGGGGAGATTGAAAGCACAAGTGATCCCTTGGTGATTTTGGTAATTCATGTCAACATATCTCTTGTTGGACTAACACTTCTACCTAGTATGTTTCAGACAAGTTCAACGATGGAGTGCCATGGACTAGAGGATGTGGAACCCCTTCAAGATGCTAAGGACAAAGGATTGGCTCAAGCTCCAAGCACAAGACTCTACATTTTCTATTTTAGTGATCCAAGATCACATTGAGTCTATAGGAAAAGCCAATACTATCAAGAGGGGATGAGGTGTTGCTTAATGGCTTACTGGCTCAAAATGCTTAGTGATAAGCCCACATATGTCCTAAACCAAAAAGTCAAACTCGGCCCCACCGATTCTTTCTATCCAGCGCCATCGAGTTCAGATGTCATAGCCACTGCCACAAACCCTAGGCAAATCGGTCTCACCGATAGGGATCTCGGTCTCACCGAGATGGGATTGTAATCTCTCTGTGTATGTCCATTACCAAAATCGGTCTCACCGAGTTTGAGTAATCGGTACTAACGAGATTACAATGCAAACTCCCTGGTTAATTTATTAACAAAATTGGTCCTACCGAGTTTGTGTAATCAGTCAAACCGAGTTTGCCTAACCAACTCTCTGGTTAGCTTATTACCAAAATCGTTCCCACCGAGTTTGTGTAATCGGTCTCACCGAGATTACATTATGCCCTAACCCTAACCATATCGGTCCTTTCGAGTTGCATGTCGGTCCCACCGAAAATCCTAACGGTCACTAGATTTCCTGAATCGGTCCGACCGAGTTTCTCAATTCGGTCCCACCGAGATTGGAAAGTTGTGTGTAACGGTTAGATTTTGTGTGGAGGCTATATATACCCCTCCACCCACTCGTCATTCGTGGAGAGAGCCATCAGAACGAACCTACACTTCCAGCATACATTTTCTGAGAGAGAACCACCTACTCATGTGTTGAGACCAAGATATTCCATTCCTACCATATGAATCTTGATCTCTAGCCTTCCCCAAGTTGCTTTCCACTCAAATCTTCTTTCCACCAAATCCAAATCCTGTGAGAGAGAGATGAGTGTTGGGGAGACTATCATTTGAAGCACAAGAGCAAGGAGTTCATCATCAACACACCATTTGTTACTTCTTGGAGAGTGGTGTCTCCTAGATTGGCTAGGTGTCACTTGGGAGCCTCCGACAAGATTGTGGAGTTGAACCAAGGAGTTTGTAAGGGCAAGGAGATCGCCTACTTCGTGAAGATCTACCGCTAGTGAGGCATGTCGTTCGTGGGCAATGGCCATGGTGGGATAGACAAGGTTGCTTCTTCGTGGACCCTTCGTGGGTGGAGCCCTCCATGGACTCGCGCAAACGTTACCCTTCGTGGGTTGAAGTCTCCATCAACGTGGATGTACGATAGCACCACCTATCGGAACCACGACAAAAACATCCGTGTCTCCAATTGCGTTTGAATCCTCCAATCCCATCCCTTTACATTCTTGCAAGTTGCATGCTTTACTTTCCGCTGCTTATATACTCTTTGCATGCGTGTTATGTATTGTGAGTGTTAAACTTGTGCCTAAGCTCCACTTAAACTTAAAGAAGTTAAAAACTGCAACTTTTGGTACTTAGTGTCTAATCACCCCCCTCTAGACACCTCTTCTCGATCCTTTCACTATGATGATAATTGTGACAAAAAATGTACCATCATAGATGTGGTGGGCTCCTGCATCTATGACAAAAAATGATGACAGAAAATGGGCTTTTTGTCCTGGGTGGGTCGGAGACGCACCTGCATGACATTCTTTGAGCCGTGCATGACGGAAAAATCATGGTAGAAGCAAGGGTGAGGAAAATTTCGGGGAGTTCCCGATTACGGTGGGTGGTCAGGGCGGAGCAATGCATGGAGGTTTTTGCATTTCTCTCGTATATGTTCATGCATGTGTGCGAGGCGTTGGGCTCTAACTGAACCTGAGCGATTGCACTAGGCTACGTTACTGAACCTGATCAATCGATCCCTTGGCTGTTAACTGAACCTGAGAAATTCCTTCGCTACCGCTGCTAACTGAACCCGATTGCTACTGCTGCTGCTTACTAAAGCCGATCGAACCTGCTGCCTCTTGATGAATAGTGAACATGGGGTTGGTTGAATGAGTCGAGACGTACGGGGTTGGGGTTGGATGAATAGTTCTTGGTGGGGGTTAGATGAACAGGATCCTATGGTAGTAGTAGTAGGCGGCTGTCGCTGGATGAACAGGACCCCGAGACGAGGCCGCCACAACCGAGGCATTGGGGGTGGATGAACAGGACCCTGTGGAGGGCTGGTTTTAAGTAGCCGGTGGAGGGCTGGTTGAACAGTAGCCGGTGGAGGGATGGTTTAACAGTATCCGGTGGAGGGCTGGTTGGATGAACAGGACCCCGTGGAGTCCTGGTTGAATAGTAGTCGGTGGAGGGCTAGTTGAACAGTAGCTGGTGGAGGCAGAGGAGGATGCGGTGGATGAACAATGCAGGTGGACGCTGGAGGAAGTCGACGGTGGGTGAACAGTAGCCTGTGGAGTCCCGTTTTGCGGTACGCCACACGCCTCCCGATGAACAGGAGCCCCGTTTCGATCGTAGTGCTTCAACACAAGTCCATTTCCTCCGTTTTGCGGTATGCCAGACCCCTCCCGATGTATAGGATCTCGTATCAATCGCAGCCAGTCAAGCAGAAGGCCGTTTCCTCCATTTTGCGGTACGCCAGACCCTTCCCGATGAACAAGACCCCGTTTCAACCGTGCACGCTCCAGCAAAAGGTCGTTTCCCTCCGTTTTGCGGTACGCCACACCAGGTTTCGGCTGTTCCGTCCAAGCCGGTTGGCTCCCAATGAACACGATGTTGTTTCTTCATTCTAACCCCGCCAGTTGGCTTCCGATGAACACGACGCCGTTGCTGCCGTCCGCTGCCTCTCCATGTACACCAGACCTGGCCATACGTATTCGCGAGTACGTGTTTGAGACTCCACCCGTATGTACGTACGTAGCCATATTTTTTGCCCTGTGACTGTATGTATGTGTACATGGTTTTGAAGGGACTGCCTGAACTGCTATGTCGGGGGCTCTACTACTACACGTGCTGCTGCTTGCTCGGCCATGGTTCATCGTTGCAGAGAGACCGATCGACCAGTATGTACATACACGTTCGTGACCAGAATGACAATGCTACGTACGCTTTGACCAGGTGGGTCCCGGCTGTCAGGGAGGATAAGGAGGCACTTCCTTGTGTGCGACGTTATTGATGGTGGGTCCGAGCTATCAGGGGGTATTCATTTTTTTCCACGCCTAATATCGAGTCACTTTCCTTGCGTCCAAAGATATAGCTGGTGGGTCCCAGCCGATAGGGGGAAAACGTTTATTTTTGCAAAATACAGCTAAGCCAAAATATAGAGCCCTTCTGGTAGGTCCCTGCTGTCAGGCGGAGGAATCATTAGTTTGCGCGTAATAAGGAGGTACTTCCTTGCTGCGGCCGTGGACCTAGTTGTCAGCCTCTTTGACGGTGTCCTAGACTAGGGGGTACTCACAATGTCATATCCCGATCAGTTGGATTGGGCCGAGGACCCCCATGGCCGTTTACTCATAGGCCAGTTTGGACAGCTGATGTATACACGAGGAAGATTCCACAAGACTTGATGATCAAGACAAGGACTCCTCTCCACCGACGTATTCGACTAGGACTCTTGTTATCCTAGGCCTTTGGTACATTGTATAAGCCGAGGTCGGGCTAGTCAATAGGGGAGACTAGATCATTATGATATTATTCATCATACCCTTAGGTTTTAGACCACTGCATATGATCTCGTGGTAGACCAACTCTTGTAATATCTATACCCATAAAAGTCAATCAAGCAGGAAGTAGGGTATTACCTCCATTAAGAGGGCCCGAACCTAGGTAAACATCGTGTCCCCTGTCTCCTGTTACCTTCGATCCTTAGACGCATAGTTTAGGACCCCCTACCCGAGATCAACCGGTTTTGACACCGATATTGGTCCTTTCATTGAGAGTTCCACTGTGAGATCAACGAAGGATCGATGGCTCGTCTGCAGATTAATTGCGATGTCAACATCTTTGTCACCGACTCGACTGGTCACCTTGGCTCGATCGAGGACTGTGCCCCATCTTAGATCATCATGTTCGGATGAGGGCCTTTATCAATATCAACTCCGATCTCTCTCAAGATCATGGAGGAATCATCCATAGATCTCGCGGGCTCAACATCAACATCGCCCTTGAGCGACCGTGCTATTTTTCTGGACATCGAGTTTTTATCCGCCGTCATTGCCTCCTTGAGCATAGTCTTGACAAACCCTTTGGTGGAATTGTGCGGAATTAAGTATATAATAACTATGTAAAATTTCGTCGCATTCCGATGGAGGAATCTCCGGCGACCTACAATATACCGGAGCCCTGTCAAATCTAGACGGGAATCTGGACGAGTTTAGGGTGTGGTCTCCAGAGCACAGCTCGAAGGTCCTTTGGAAGATCCAACTGTTGATTGGTTGCGGAATTCTTATATCTACCACCCCTCAAAATTTCAGCTCAATCCAACCGTTCAATCTCCGGGAACCTGCCAATGAGTGGACAAATTTTCGGATATGTTTTCTGCGCGAATACGAATCCAACCCGAGTTCATGTTTCTTCATGAATGGGATATTGACAACCTTTTTGAAGGAATTTTTTCCTAGGGTATTATGCGTTGTTTTTAAACACATGCCAATAAAATCTTAAGCCTCCTCTGAGGTAATCTTCACCATCACGCTGGTGTCAAACCAGTCCGGTGATATTGCTCCACGGCTGCCGACCTGTGCTAGACACATCATCGCTTTGTTGAGCCAAGCTCAACTTCTTTGGATCATCATCTTGTCGAGCCGAACAAGAGTTTGGAATCACAAAGGATAAATCATCACAACATCGCCACCCCACGGATTACACGGAGCGGGCACACCGGCATTGACCGCGTCACAAGTTACGACCTGCATCGGCATGGCCGCACTGTTGCTTCTTCAAGCCGATGTCCATCACACCGAACTACTTCAACACCTCGGCTGATATGGTAGCTGCAACGTCTCCTTACCGACCTGCTCTGTCACCTCGGCTAAACCGGGGGCTTCGCCATCTCTTCATCAACTTACTCTGGAGACTTCGTCGTCACCAGCCGACCAGCTTCATCACGGTAGCTAGACCGGGGGCTTTGCCTTGGTGAGCACACCTTTGCCAGCATCGCCATGCCGTTGCTTCATCGCCCATCAGGCAATGGGTGTGCAGACCGATTCCCAATTTTGGGAATAACCTTTTTTTCAGATTGCTACAATAGATAAACCAGGTCTGTCAAATGATGGCCGCATTAACAATGGTTGCGTGATGGTTTGGTCAGTTTCCCGTCCGCAGTTCGGTGAACGCCTTATCAGGGACTTGGACCGCCCTGTGAATACAGGATTTGTCACGCCGGTGCCTTGCACTGATATTAGCTTCAACGCCAGGCCACATCTCTTTAAAATAATTATTTTGTGTAAGTTAATTATGCGGGGATTTTTTATATTTATATTATTATTTTTTGGACTGCACTATTTTACATGTTTAGGTAATCGACTTCGATTGCGTCACACGGTCACTTCGGCAAGCCGACATCGTCATCCCAATCGGCATAAATCGGCTTGCGTGATCACCTTGTTGATCGAATTGCCATACCGACATGTTCGGTCGCCCCAGGCACTTCTACATCATTGAGAGAGCCCTACCCCATCGAGTGTTCGACACATGTGCCATATTTATTTTCTAACTCACTTTGCATAAATTATTTATTATGCTATGATTTTTTAATTCATTATTACTACTATTATCTCCAGCTTGCACTATTTTCTGTGCACAGGTAAATGATCCGGGTCGGGCAGTGTTGTCACCTCGGCGTACCCACATACCACGCAACCTCGGCTGGACTGGGGGCTTCGTTATCACATCATTAACCCATGCCGGGGACTTTGGCGTCACTCTGCCAGCTTGCAATGGCCGTGCTATGTCACCACTTCGGAGTACCGAGCCCTTCACTCCGCCACCTCAGGACCGGCTTGAGGGATGGAACCTTGTCCCCTATCAAGCTCGGACCGCGTCATCAATGCCGAACACATTAACTAGCTAAGTCGCTTTCATGCTCAAAGTTTTAAATTTTGGGACATTTCCATTTGTGCCCCTAACTTGAACCCACTACTCAGATTTGCCCCTAATTTTGAAGCATGCTCAAATTTGCCACTCCGCCGTTAAGTCACTACTCAGAAATGCCCTTCCGTACAGTACTCTAGCACTTTCCATCCAATATTGTAGCACTTTCCGTCTGCTACAGTACACATGGGCCTCTGACGGTCAAAGGCCTTTGACTGGACGGAAGGGCATTTCTGAGTAGTGACTTAACGACAGAGGGGAAAATTTGAGCATGCTTTGAGATTAGGGGCAAATCTCAGTAGGTGGTTCAAGTTAGGGGCAGAAATGCAAATGACCCTTAAATTTTTAACTTGTGTTCGGTTCAACCATGCTCACATACATTGTTTGTTAAAAGAAACTCCCTTTACCCATGTTAACTGGGGGCTCTTAAAATTATCATGAGCCATTTTCTAGTAAATGTGTTTTCTTCTGGCTCGTTGCAAAGTCTTTTTCTATCGCTCCTTTCAACTCGAGTGTATGGTCAATAGCCAGATAGCCTAGCTTCTCTCTAAAGCCGCCCGAGTTTAGTTTGCTAAACTGGCCTCGGAGAAGCACTCCGCCTTCGGGATAGGAGGTTGTAGCTGCAATCTGACCTGCTTGAAGTCTTGAGATCGGATGTGTCATATTAATGCATGACAGAAGCACAAAAATTTTAAGACCAATTTTCGGATTGGCACCAAATGACTTGATTAAGTTCGGACCTCAAGCTTTTACATAAGTTTTTTGGCTTTTCGAGCTTATGGCATTTTTAACCTATTTCTGTGTCTCCAGCATAAGTCTCGCAGTACAATGCCAGACACCTTTAAAGCTTCGGCAATATCAAAGATGGGCTGCGGCTAGAGCCGAACCCACCAAAAGCCAAGCTATTCCATGGTCTCCTTGGAAAAACATTCTCGGATACTGCTTTATATGCATCGGTTCCAAATTGTGTCTTCGGTAAATAGTTGGATTGCCCGGCTCCTGTGCTTGCCTCCTACGTTCCGCTTTGTTCAGCTAGGTGTGCAAAGGGAGAACCACTGCGATTGTGCTTCCAGCTGAAGGAAATATGCCCTAGAGGCAATAATAAAGTTGTTATTTATATTTCCTTATATCATGATAAATGTTTGTTATTCGTGCTAGAATTGTATTAACCGGAAACTTAGTACATGTGTGAATACATAGGCAAACAGAGTGTCACTAGTATGCCTCTACTTAACTAGCTCATTGAATCAAAGATGGTTAAGTTTCCTAGCCATAGACATGAGTTGTCATTTGATTAAGGGGATCACATCATTAGAGAATGATCTGATTGACTTGACCCATTCCATTAGCTTAGCACTTGATCGTTTAGTATGTTGCTATTGCTTTCTTCATGACTTATACATGTTCCTATGACTATGAGATTATGCAACTCCCGAATACCGGAGGGACACTTAGTGTGATACCAAACATCACAATGCAACTGGGTGATTATAAAGGTGCTCTACAGGTATCTCCGATGGTGTTTGTTGAGTTGGCATAGATCAAGTTTAGGATTTGTCACTCCGATTGTCGAAGTGGTATCTCTAGGCCCTCTTGGTAATGCACATCACTATAAGCCTTGCAAGCAATGTGACTAATGAGTTAGTTGCGGGATGATGCATTACAGAACGAGTAAAGAGACTTGCCGATAACGAGATTGAACTAGGTATTGAGATACCGACGATCGAATCTCGGGCAAGTAACATGCCGATGACAAAGGGAACAACATATGTTGTTATGCGGTTTGACCGATAAAGATCTTCATAGAATATGTGTGAGCCAATATGAACATCCAGGTTCCGCTATTGGTTATTGACTGGAGACACTGTCGGATTTCGGGTTCCGATAGACCCTCAAGGTTTGAACTCTGGGGTGCACGCGGAGATCACACCTACTGCCTACCCATGTCTCGTCGCCTCGCAAGGATCTAAAACTACACGAAGAGCAACACAAGGGACGTGAGATTTATACTGGTTCAGGCCACCATTGTGGTGTAATACCCTACTCCAGTTTGTGGTGTGTGGATTGCCTCAGGGGCTGATGATGAACAGTACAAGGAAGAACAGCCTCGCGAGGGTCTGTTCTTGGCTGGGGCGATGAACTGCTAGGGGGAGTTCAGTCGCCTCTCTCTCTGTGTCTCGGATGCCGACCCCCTACCCTGTGGGTGGCTAGTCCTATTTATAGGCGGAGGCCCTCGGCCTCTCCCCAAATATTGAGCGGGAAGTGCGCCAACAATTGGCCATTTTGAAGGGGAACATCTAGTACACTTATCCTGACTAAAGTTGGTCCTCGCCTGCCAAAGACCCTGACGATGACGCTGGCTTGGGCTCCACGATGACCTCCGTTCCGCCGTCCTGCTGGTCTTGGTCTTGTTGCACCGAAATGGTTGCCTTTACTTGATACTCTTGCCTGCGCTTGCCCCCTTTGCACCAAAGAGGAAACAAGGACTCTGCGCTGGCTGGCGCCCGCCTAGCGCCCACCTGGCCTTGGTCGTCATGGCTTGCGTCATGGGCACCTCGTGAGGTTCCCCGCCTTGATCTCTCCGCCTCCTCGCGAGCCAGCCTGACGAGGCCGTGTCCGAGGAAGCCTCTTGTCGTCCGCCCCGCGAGGCTTGGCCCCTCGCGAGGGTCTTGAGCATGTGTTGATGAAGATGGGCCGTACTGGGCCACTCCTTGAGCCACGCCGCAGGCCGCAGGCAGGCAAGTCTGGGTACCCCCGTTCCTAGTACACCGATAGTAGCCCCCGGGCTCAAGGCGCGCTTGGACTTGGCTTAGCAGAGAAGCGAAGGGCAAGTGCGAAGCACCGCGGGCCCCAATAGCGTGGCAGTTGATTGGACGTGGGCGTTCTAGCTCCCCCACGACGCCTCGATAACTACACGATTTGACAAGTCCCTGCACGCAAAACGGGTCATGATTACCTGCGATTGTAGTGGCTGTCGGTTGGCCTCCCTCGGCTCTATGTACGGAACGGCGCGAGCCCTTCCAGTTCACCCCTTCTTGCTACTCCCCTTCTCCTTCCTGGCCGCTCGCCATCCCCGTGGCCCCGCCGAAGAGGTTCTCGGTTGCGGAGAAGGGAAAGGCCCACTAGGAAGGGCCTGGCTCTCCTCCGGCCAAGCATGGCCGGGGCCGCCCTCACAAGAACCCTACGGCCCCGCCGCGGCCTCCAGTGGCCGCGGGGACAGCCTCCTGCGCGGCGGTGGGTGTTCGGCCGCCAACGAGAGGTACGCTGAGGCTGCGCGACCCCCAAGGCCGCGCTTTCGCTCGGCGGAGGTGCTGCCAGAGTTTGTCGTGTGGTCGGCGGACCCGACTGGCACCTGGCTCCAGCTCCCCTGCTTCTTCATAGGTGAACCTTCGGCTGGTGCCCCGGGCGACCTTTGGCTTCAGGCGATGGCTGCTGCAGCAGGGCCTCTTGGGCTACTCTGGAGGTCTCCACCACCGGGGAGGCAGCCTTGACCCGTGGCTGGCAGATATTTGCCCGCGCGCATGGCCTGAGCCGTCGATGCACTCTACACTTCAAGTTCGACGGCGACGCTACCCTCTACGTGAGGGTGTTCGGGGAAGACGGTCGCCGCGCTGGATGCTGCCCCGAAGATGACGACCGCGGCAGCGCGCCCAGCCCCGGCATTGGTCAGGGTGAAGGTGGCGGAGGGCGAGCGGGCAGCGGTGCCCGAGGCCCGCCAAGCTTTGGTGACTCCCCCTCGGACGACAGCTCCTCCAGTGGCGGTCGCAACCAGCCCCCTCGTTGTCGCGCTCACCTAGGAGAGGGCAGCGGGTCGGCCCGACGCCGTGCTCCGGTGAAGAGGGAGGCGGAATCCAGCTGAGCTCGGGAGGCAGTATGAGCCTTCGCTGAGAGTCGTCACCGGGCAAGTCGTCCCCCCTTTTGCTTTCCTTTCTCTCCTGCGCGAAAAGAATGTAATTCGGTGCCCCACGGGGCGTGTTGAACTGTCGTTGTTTAATTGGTGCGCTGTTTCTACTGTTTATGTGTTGTGTTTTCGTTCTGCGTGTCTATGCGTCGAAATCACTTATCTTGGAGGGGAGCTCGCCGCGGTCCTCGCCTCCCAAGGTTAGGGCCTCGTATTGCGCCTTCTGTCCTACAGAGTTTAGTCAATAGGGGTAGTCTCCAGCCTTGGTAACAAGGGCAACCAACTCAAGCCCCGTGACCGTGTCGCGATGCCCGTGGGGTACGGAATGGGAGGGGTGCTCCCGCAGTGGACTCGGACAGGGAAGTTCCAAACCCCTGGGCAGAAAAACACTAGCGAGGGTGCCCATGCTCCTCCCTCGTGAGACTTTGCATGAGAGAAAACGAAACAAATAAGTGAAATGGACGAAGGGTCGCGAGCTCGAAATGTCAACAACCTCAGAAAAGCTTCAAATAGAAACAAACAAGCCAACTGCGAAAAGCAAATGAAAGAAGCCGCATCTGGCACCTAGTCTAGTCTTCGACGTCATCTCACCAGCGCGGAGCTAAGTGCTGCCACTGGGCGTGGGCGGGAGCCTCCGAGGCCCGAGGGCGGCTCTCCGGAGACTCCGGGGCGTGTACAACCCCACTCATTGTTACGTGAGAGTGTCACGGGCGGCGAGCTTCACAGGCGTTTGCCTTCTTCACAGGCACCGGGCCTTTTCCAAAACACGGCTTCTTTACAGGCATTCTCCTTCTTCACAGGCGCCGCGCCTTTTCCAAAACACAGCTACTTCACAGGCATTCACCTTCTTCACAGGCACCGGGCCTTTTTCATGGGTAAAATCTTCGGAGATGTTGGATGTTCCATGCGTTCTGGATGGGCACCCCCTCCTGGGTCTCCAAGCGTGCGGAGCCAGGCCTGCAAACATGAACAACCTTAAACGGGCCCTCCCACATGGGAGAGAGCTTGTGCAATCCCTCCCTGGAGAGAACCCGTCTGAGCACGAGATCCCCTACCTCAAGAGTCCTGGGGCGGATGTTGTGGCAGTGGTATGGCCGCAGTGCTTGTTGGTACCTTGCTGCCCGCAGTGCGGCTTCTCGGTAATGTTCCTCCCCCAGCACGAGGTCCGTCCCCCGCATGGTGTCCTGCTGTGCTTCGTCGAACGCCAGGACCCACGCGGAACGACATCTGACCTCATGAGGGAGAACGGCTTCAGCTCCATAGACCAGAAAGAACGGGGTCTTGCCAGTCGGCTTGGTTGCGGTCGTGCGGATTGACCATAGCACAAACTGGAGCTCGTCGTGCCAGCCCCTGCCGCAGGCTTCCAGCTTCTTCTTGAAGGTCCTAGTTTTGAGGCCCCTTAGGACCTCCGCGTTGGCTCGCTCGGCCTGACCGTTGCTTCACGGGTGCGCCACCGAAGCATAGCATATATGTGTTCCAAGGTTAGCACGGTATGTTTTGAAGAGGTTACTGGTGAAGTGCAAACCATTGTCGGTGACGATGCGGTTCGGCATCCCGAATCGGCTCACGAGGCCCTTGATGAATTTGACCGCGGAGCCTGCGGGGATGGTGCGGACGGCTTCCACCTCAGCCCACTTGGTGAACTTGCCCACAGCGACGTAGAGGTAGCGGTAGCCTCCTGGCGCCCGAGGGAACGGACCCAGGATATCCAGCCCCCAGACTGCAAATGGCCATGAAAGGGGTATAGTCTGCAGACCCCCCGCCGGCTGATGGATCTGCTTGGCATGGAACTGACAGGCCTCGCAAGCTTTCACCAGTTCCACAGCGTCGTTGAGTGCCGTGGGCCAATAGAACCCGCTGTGGAACGCCTTGCCAATGAGAGTTCGTGACGACGAGTGATGCCCACAGTCCCCACCGTGTATGTCTGCTAGTAGCTCCTTCCCTTGCTCCGTGGAAATGCAACGTAGGGACACATCGTTCGGTCGTCTCCGGTAGAGCTCTCCATTTTAAGGCAATATGCCGTGGCCTGCTGTGCCACACGTTCCGCTTCCTCCTCCTTTTCCGGCAATGTGCCTCGTGTCAGGTAACTCCTGAGCTCTATGATCCAGCACCCCTCCTGAGGCTCCAGCGCCGGGAGTAGGCGCGCCCCCTGAGGTTGGGCCGTAGACCGGGGCTCCCGAGGCAGGGGCTGGGGGAGCTCCTCCCGAGGCTGCGCTATGCTTGACAATGAAGGCGTTGCCGAGGGCTTGAAGAGCCGCTCCTCGAAGACGCCGGGCTCCTGAGGCAGCCGCCTAGATGCCCTTTTGGCGATGTCATCAGCCTCTTGATTGGTGCCGCGAGGCACATGCTGCAACTCCAGCCCCCAGAACTTCTTCTCCATCCTGCGGACTTCCGCGAGGTAGGCTTCCATGTGCTCGTCCTTCGGCTCGTATACTTTGTTGGAGAAGTTGACAAGGAGCTGCGGATCGCCCTTGATGGCGAGGCGCTTCACCCCTAGGGCGACTGCGGCTTTCAGGCCTGCTATCAGGCCTTCGTATTCTGCTATGTTGTTGGAGACCTTTTCTCCGTGCTGGAAACAGAGTTGCACGGTGTAGTAGAGTTTGTCTTGAGTGGGAGATACGAGCACCGCACCAGCCCCCGCGCCGTGTCGGGAGAACACCCCTCGAAGTACATGACCCATCTGTCCGGTGCCTCGCTTCCTAGGGAGAGTGATCGATCCTCGCTAGCCTCAAGGCCTGGCGCTTCCGTCCATTCAGCCACGAAGTCCACAAGCGCGGCCCCCTTGATGACTCTGGTTGTGCTGAATTCTATCTGAAACGCTTGCAGCTCGATGTTCCACTGCGACTCTTCCGGCTGAGTTGGGGCTTCTGAGCACCCTTTCCATGGGATATGGTGAGACGACCTTGATTGGATGGCCTTGGAAATAGTGCCGCAGCTTGCGTGAGGCTACCAGCAGCGTGAGGAGGAGTTTCTGAGGCATGGGGTACGGCGCCCTCGTGTCCCGCAACACCGTGCCGACGAAGTACACATGGTGCTCGACGAGATGGGGAGTGTTGGTGCTGCTGGCGCCCTCCGGAGGCTGGGGCGCCTCCCGAGACAATGGAGCCCCAGGCGGCTCGTCGCTTAGATGAGGGGCCTCTTCTGTCCCGGGTGTGCTTCCCTGCTGTGGCTGGTCTTTCTGGGCTGCAGCCGCGGTCCCTGTGAGGCCCCTTTGGTCTTGCTTTGCTTTAACTGGGACGATTGCCGCAGTGTTGGTCCTACACTCCTCCCTAACAGCCACCAAGGCTGCACTGGCAGAGTAGGGGGTGGCCGCAAGGTAGAGCACCAGGGGCTCTTGAGGACGCGGAGCCACCATCACCGGAGCGCTGGTTAAGTACCTTTTGAGATCCTGGAATGCCTTGTCGGCCTCTTCAGTCCATTCAAAGGGCCCCTTCTTCTTCATCAGCTTGAAGAAGGGCAGCGCTCGTTCCCCCAGCTTGGAGATGAAACGCCCTAGTGCGGTCACGCGCCCGATGAGCTTCTGCATCTCTCTGAGGGTCTTCGGCGGGCTCATGTCCTCGACTGCTTTTACCTTTTATGGGTTGGCCTCGATGCCCCGGTGGGATACGAGGAAACCCAGGAGCTTGCCCGAGGGGACTCCAAACACACACTTCTCCGGGTTGAGCCACGGGTCCACTTCGTTAAGGCTCGCGAAGGTTTCCTCCAAGTCCTGTATCAGGGTTTTTGCCTCCCGAGACTTCACCACAATGTCATCAACATAAGCCTCAGCATTCCTCCTGAGCTGCCGACCCAAGGCGATGTGCATCAGCCGCTGAAAGTTTGCACCGGCATTGCACAACCCGAACGGCATGCACGTATAGCAGTACACTCCGCACGGGGTCAGGAAAGCCATCTTTTCTACATCTTCTACTGCCATCTTGATCTGGTGGTAGCCGGAGAAGGCATCCAGGAAGCACAACAAGTCACACTCAGCGGTGGATTCGATGATGTGGTCGATGCGAGGGAGCGGGAATGGATCCTGCGGGCAGGCCTTGTTGAGGTTGGTGAAGTCGACACACATGCGTTCCTTTCCCTCCTTCTTCGGCACGACAACTGGGTTAGCCAGCCAATCTGGGTAGCGGACCTCGCAAATGACCCCTGCCGCCTCCAACTTGCGGGTCTCTTGGACGATGAAAGCTTGCTTCTCAGTGGACTGCCGTCTCGCCTTCTGCTTCACGGGGCGCACGTTGGGGCACACGTTGAGGTGATGCTTGATTACGCCCCTCGGGACCTCTGCTAGCTGATCAGGTTCCCACGTGAATACCTTCTTGTTCGCGCGTAGGAACTTCACCAAGGCTTCCTCCTGTTCGGGCTCGAGGTTGGCGCCTATGGTGAAGGTGGCGCTGGTAGATCCGCCCTTGTCGACCAGCACCTGCTTGGTTTCCGCCTTGTCCTGACTGAATAGCTGCTTCTTCTTGGCTGGTGCAGCCCCCTTGGGCTCGGGGGCGTCTGAGCCGGCGGGCTGCACCACCGCCGCGGCCTTGAAGGTAAGCTTGAGCGCTTGCAACGCGTCCCCTGTGTCTCCAGACACGGTGAGGACGCCGCTACTCTCGGGCATCTTCATGAGGTTGTATGCTGGGTGAGTTGCGGCCATGAACCGGGCTAGTGCCGGGTAGCCAAGGATGGCGTTGTATGGAAGGCCGACGGGGGCGATGTCGAAGTCGATTAGCTCCGTGCGGAAGTTGTCGTAGGTGTCGAAGGTCACCGGAAGGCGGATCTGCCCAGGGAGCCGGTGGAGCCGCCCCCGACTCCCGAGAAGGGCTTGCTGGGCTGCAGCCGCTCCGGCGGCACGTGGAGGAGGCTGAAGGCCTCCACTGAGAGCACGCTGAGGCCAGCACCGCCATCGATGAGGGTCCTGGTGACGGCCACCTGACAGATGGTGGGGGTACATAGCATTGGGAGCGCGCCCGAGCAGGCTGAGTTGGAGGGGTGATCCTCTGAGATGAAGGCTAGATTGACTTTGGGTACCGCCCAGCCTGGAGGCGCCCCACGCAGCGCGCAAGCGGCGCCAATCAGGCGGACGAATGACTTGATGTGGCGGCCTGAAGGTGGTTCCTGCGAGCCGCCTAGGAGAGCTGCGATGACTGGGTGCACCGGTGCAGCGTACTGGGTGAGGAAGAGGCCGCACAGCTCCTCCCAGGAGGCCACGGAAGCCG
Source organism: Triticum aestivum (assembly GCF_018294505.1). NCBI lineage: Eukaryota > Viridiplantae > Streptophyta > Magnoliopsida > Poales > Poaceae > Triticum > Triticum aestivum. The sequence goes on from NC_057813.1 coordinate 452,941,454, forward strand.
TCGGCAGGTGGAGCATCCACATGCGCGGGACGCCAGTGAGGGCCATGGGAAACCAGTTAGCCATGACCCTATCATCGCCCTCGGCCTCGAGGACGGCCTCCTCGTATGCCAGTAGGAAAGCCAGCGGATCGGCCGTGCCGTCGTAGTGCGGTGGCATCTCCGGCTTGAACTTGTTTGGCCACTGCACCTGTCGCAGGGCGGGGGCCAAGGCTCGGGGCCTCCTGGCCCCCGTGCTGGCGCTGGCGACCGGAACGGGAGGCACGTTGTCCATCATGAGGGTGGACCACGGTGTTGGCGGAGAGCGGGTCGGTGGAAGGGAAATCTCCGGCGCACCCCTACCTGGCGTGCAAAATGTCGGATTACGGGTTCCGGCAGACCCTCAAGGTTCGAACTTTGGGGTGCACGCGGAGATCACACCTACTGCCTACCCATGTCTCGTCGCCTCGCAAGGATCTAAAACTACATGAAGAGACACACAAGGGACGCGAGATTTATACTGGTTTAGGCCACCTTTGTGGTGTAATACCCTACTCCAGTTTGTGGTGTGTGGATTGCCTCAGGGGATGATGATGAACAGTACAAGGAAGAACAGCCTCGCGAGGGTCTGTTCTTGGCTGGGGCGATGAACTACTAGGGGGAGTTCAGTCGCCTCTCTCTCTTTGTGTCTCAGATGCCGACCCCCTACCCTGTGGGTGGATAGTCCTATTTATAGGCGGAGGCCCTGGGCCTCTCCCCAAATATTGAGCGGGAAGGGCGCCAACAATTGGCCATTTTGTAGGGGAACATCTAGTACACTTATCCTGACTAAAGTTGGTCCTCGCCTGCCAAAGACCCTGACGATGACGCTGGCTTGGGCTCCATGATGACCTCCGTTCCGCCGTCCTGCTGGTCTTGGTCTTGTTGCACCGAAATGGTTGCCTTTGATTGATACTCTTGCCCGCGCTTGCCCCCTTTGCACCGAAGAAGAAACAAGGACTCTGCGCTGGCTGGCGCCCGCCTGGTGCCCACCTGGCCTTGGTCGTCATGGCTTGCGTCATGGGCACCTCGCGATGTACCCCGCCTTGATCTCTCTGCCTCCTCGCGAGCCAGCCTAACGAGGCCGTGTCCGAGGAAGCCTCCTGTCGTTCGCCCCGCGAGGCTTGGCCCGTCGCGAGGGTCTTGAGCATGTGTTGATGAAGATGGGCCGTACTGGGCCACTCCTTGAGACACGCTGCAGGCCACAGGCAGGCAAGTCTGGGTACCCCCGTTCCCAGTACGCCGACAGACGTGTCTCGGTCATGTCTACATAGTTCTCAAACCCGTAGGGTCCGCATGCTTAAAGTTCTGTGACGATCGGTATTACGGGTTTATGTGTTTTGATATACTGAAGGTTTTTTGGAGTCCCGGATGTGATCACGGACATGACGAGGAGTCTCAAAATGGTCAAGACATGAAGATTGATATATTGGAAGGTTACGTTTGGACACTGAAAAGGTTTTGGATGAGTTCGGGCTTATACCGGAGTACCGGGGGGGTTACAGGAACCCCCAGGGGCTATATGGGCCTACATGGGCTTTAGTGGGAGAGAGAGAGAGAGGAGGTGGCCAAGAAGTGGGGGTGTGACCCCAAGCCCAATCCGAATTGGGAGGGGGCCCAGCCCCCCTTTCCTTCTTCTCCTCTCCCCCTTCCTTCCCCCTCCTATTGTGACTAGGAAAGGGGGGAAACCTACTCCTAGTAGGAGTAGGAATCCCCCCTTGGGGCGCACCATGAGGGCCGTTCGCCCCCCTCCACCCCTCCTTTATATACGGGGGAGGGGGGAACCCGATAGACACACAAGTTGAGCATTGTCTTAGCCGTGTGCGGTGCCCCCTCCACATATTCCACCTCGGACATATCGTTGTAGTGCTTGGGCGAAGCCCTGCATCGGTAACTTTATCAACACCGTCATCACGCTGTCGTGCTAACGAAGCTCTCCCTCGACACTCAGCTGGATCGAGAGTTCGTGGGATGTCACCGAGATAAACATGTGCAGATCGAGGAGGTGCCGTACTATCGGTACTAGGATCGGTTGGATCGCGAAGACGTTCGACTACATCAACCACGTCACTTGATGCTTCTGCTTTCGGTCTACGAGTGTATGTAGATAACACTCTCCCCTCTCGTTGCTATGCATCACCATGATAGATCTTGCGTGTGGGTAGGATTTTTTTTGAAATTACTGCGTTTCCCAACAGTGGCATCCGAGCCAGGTTTATGCGTAGATGTTATATGCACGAATAAAACACAAGTGAGTTGTGGGCGATAACAGTCATACTGCTTACCAACATATCATACTTTGATTTGGCGGTATTGTTGGATGAAGCGGCCCGGACCGACATTACGCGTACTCTTACGCGAGACTGGTTCTACCGACGTGCTTCCCACACAGGTGGCTGGCGGGTGTCATTTTCTCCAACTTTAGTTGAATCGAGTGTGGCTATGCCCGGTCCTTGTTGAAGGTTAAAACATCACATACTTGATGAAAAATCGTTGTGGTTTTGATGCATAGGTAAGAACGGTTCTTGCTCAACCCGTAGCAGCCACGTAAAACTTGCAACAACAAAGTAGAGGATGTCTAACTTGTTTTTGCAGGGCATGTTGTGATGTGATATGGTCAAGACATGATGCTAAATTTTATTGTATGAGATTATCATGTTTTGTAACGGAGTTATCGGCAACTAGCAGGAGCCATATGGTTGTCACTTTATTGTCTGAAATGCAATCACCATGTAATTGCTTTACTTTATCACTAAGCGGTAGCAATAGTCGTAGAGGCAATAGCTGGCGAGACGACAATGATGCTTCGATGGAGATCGAGTTGTCAAGCCGGTGAAAATGGTGATCATGACGGTGCTTTGGAGATGGAGATCAAAGACACAAGATGATGATGGCCATATCATATCACTTATATTGATTGCACGTGATGTTTATCCTTTATGCATCTTATTTTGTGTAGTTCGGCGGTAGCATCATAAGATGACCTCGCACTAAATTTCAAGGTACAAGTGTTCTCCCTGAGTATGCACCATTGCAAAAGTTCATCGTGCCGAGACACTACGTGATGATCGGGTGTGATAAGCTCTATGTTCACATACAATGGGTGAAAGCCAGTTTTGCACACGCAGAATACTCGGGTTAAACTTGACGAGCCTAGCATATGCAGATATGGCCTTAGAACACTGAGACCGAAAGGTCGAGCGTGAATCATATAGTAGATATGATCAACATAGTGATGTTCACCATAAAAAACTACTCAATTTCACGTGATGATCAGACATGGTTTAGTTGATTTGGATCACGTGATCACTTAGATGATTAGAGGGATGTCTATCTAAGTGGGAGTTCTTAAGTAATTTGATTAATTGAACTTTAATTTATCATGAACTTAGTACCTGATAATATTTTGCATGTCTATGTTGCTGTAGATAGATGACCCGTGCTATTGTTCCGTTAAATTTTAATACGTTCCTAGAGAAAGCTAAGTTGGAAGATGATGGTAGCAACTACACGGACTGGGTCCGTAACTTGAGGATTATCCTATTGCTGCACAGAAGAATTACGTCCTAGAAGCACCGCTAGGTGCCAAACCCGCTGCAGGAGCAATGCCAGATGTTATGAACGTCTGGCAGAGCAAAGCTGATGACTACTCGATAGTTCAGCGTGCCATGCTTTACGGCTTAGAACCAGGACTTCAACGACATTTTGAAAGTCATGGAGCATATGAGAAGTTCCAGGAGTTGAAGTTAATATTTCAAGCAAATGCCCGGATTGAGAGATATGAAGTCTCCAATAAGTTCTACAACTGCAAGATGGAGGAGAATAGTTCTGTCAGTGAGCATATACTCAAAATGTCTGGGTATAACAATCACTTGATTCAACTGGGAGTTAATCTTCCTGATGATAGTGTCATTGACAGAATTCTTCAATCACTGCCACCAAGCTACAAGAGCTTCGTGATGAACTATAACATGCAAGGGATGGATAAGACAATTCCCGAGCTCTTCGCAATGCTAAAGGCTGCGGAGGTAGAAATCAAGAAGGAGCATCAAGTGTTGATGGTCAACAAGACCACCAGTTTCAAGAGAAAGGGTAGAGGGAAGATGGGGAACTTCAAGAAGAACGGCAAGCAAGTTGCTTCTCAAGTGAAGAAGCCCAAGTTTGGACCTAAGCCTGAGACTGAGTGCTTCTACTGCAAAGGGACTGGTCATTGGAAGCGGAACTGCCCCAAGCATTTGGCCGATAAGAAGGATGGCAAGGTGAACAAAGGTATATGTGATATACATGTTATTGATGTGTACCTTACTAATGCTCGCAGTAGTGCTTGGGTATTTGATACTGGTTCTGTTGCTAATATTTGAAACTCGAAACAGTGACTACAGATTAAGCGAAGATTGGCTAAGGACGAGGTGACGATGCACGTGGGAAATGGTTCCAAAGTCGATGTGAAAGCCGTCGGCATGCTACCTCTGCATCTACCTTCGGGATTAGTTTTAGACCTGAATAATTGTTATTTGTTGCCAGCGTTAAGCATGAACATTATATCTCGATCTTGTTTGATGTGAGATGGTTATTCATTTAAATCAGAGAATAATGGTTGTTCTATTTATATGAGTAATATCTTTTATGGTAATGCACCCTTGAAGAGTGGTCTACTTTTGTTGAATCTCGATAGTAGTGACACACATATTCATAATATTGAAGCCAAAAGATGCAGAGTTGATAATGATAGTTCAATGTATTTGTGGCACTACCGTTTGGGTCATATTGGTGTAAAGCGCATGAAGAAACTCCATTCTGATGGACTTTTGGAATCACTTGATTATGAATCACTTGGTACTTGCGAACCATGCCTCATGGGCAAGATGAATAAAACGCCGTTCTCTGGAACAATGGAGCAAGCAATAGATTTGTTGGAAATCATACATACTGATGTATGTGGTCTAATGAATATTAAGGCTCGCGGTGGGTATTGTTATTTTCTCACCTTCATTATTGATTTGAGCAGATATGGGTATATCTACTTGATGAAGCATAAGTCTGAAACATTTGAAAAGTTCAAAGAATTTTAGAGTGAAGTGGAAAATCATCGTAACAAGAAAATAAAGTTTCTACGTTTTGATCGTGGAGGAGAATATTTGAGTTACGAGTTTGGTCTTCATTTTAAACAATGCGGAATAGTTTCGCAACTCACGCCACCCGGAACACTACAGCGTAATGGTGTGTCCGAACGTCATAATCGTACTTTACTAGATATGGTGCGATCTATGATGTCTCTTACTGATTTACCGCTATCATTTTGGGGGTATGCTTTAGAGACGACTACATTCACATTAAATAGGGCACCATCCAAATCCGTTGAGACGACACCTTATGAACTGTGGTTTGGCAAGAAACCCAAGTTGTCGTTTTTGAAAGTTTGGGGCTGCGATGCTTATGTGAAAAAGCTTCAACCTGATAAGCTCGAACCCAAATTGGAGAAATGTGTCTTCATAGGATACCCAAAGGAAACTGTTGGGCACACCTTCTATCACAGATCCGAAGGCAAGACATTCGTTGCTAAGAATTGATCTTTTCTAGAGAAGGAGTTTCTCTCGAAAGAAGTGAGTGGGAGGAAAGTAGAACTTGATGAGGTAACTGTACCTGCTCCCTTATTGGAAAGTAGTTCATCACAGAAATCTGTTCCTGTGACTCCTACACCAATTAGTGAGGGAGCAAATGATGACGATCATATAACTTCAGATCAAGTTACTAACGAACCGCGTAGGTCAACCAGAGTAAGATCCGCACCAGAGTGGTACGGTAATCCAGTTCTGGAGGTCATGTTACTTGACCATGATGAATCTACGAACTATGAGGAAGTGATGATGAGCCCAGATTCCGCGAAATGGCTTGAGGCCATGAAATCTGAGATGGGATCCATGTATGAGAACAAAGTGTGGACTTTGGTTGACTTGCCCGATGATCGGCAAGCCATCGAGAATAAATGGATCTTCAAGAGGAAGACTGACGCTGATGGTAATGTTACTGTCTACATAGCTCGACTTGTTGCGGAAGGTTTTTGACAAGTTCAAGGAGTTGACTATGATGAGACCTTCTCACCCGTAGCGATGCTTAAGTCCGTCTGAATCATGTTAGCAATTGCTGCCTTTTATGATTATGAAATTTGGCAAATGGATGTAAAGACTGCATTCCTGAATGGATTTCTGGAAGAAGAGTTGTATATGATGCAATCTGAAGGTTTTATCGATCCAAAGGATGCCAACAAAGTGTGCAAGCTCCATTGATCCATCTATGGATTGGTGCAAGCATCTCGGAGTTGGAATAAACATTTTGATAGTGTGATCAAAGCATATGGTTTTATACAGACTTTTGGAGAAGCTTGTATTTACAAGAAAGTGAGTGGGAGCTCTGTAGCATTTCTAATATTATATGTGGATGACATATTGCTGATTGGAAATGATATAGAATTTCTGGATAGCATAAAGGATACTTGAACAAGAGTTTTTCAGTGAAACACCTCGGTGAAGCTGCTTATATATTGGGCATTAAGATCTATAGAGATAGGTAAAGACGCTTAATTGGACTTTCACAAAGCACATACCTTGACAATATTTGAAGAAGTTCAAAATGGATCAAGCAAAGAAAGGGTTCTTGCCTGTGTTACAAGGTGTGAAGTTGAGTCAGACTCAATGCCCGACCACTGCAGAAGATAGAGAGAAAATGGAAGTCATTACCTATGCTTCATCCATAGGTTCTATCATGTATGCAATGCTGTGTACCAGACCTGATGTGTGCCTTGCTATTAGTTTAGCAGGGAGGTACCAAAGTAATCCAAGAGTGGATCACTGGATAGCGGTCAAGAACATGCTGAAATACCTGAAAAGGACTAAGGATATGTTTCTCGTTTATGAAGGTGACAAAGAGCTCGTCGTAAATGGTTACGTCGATGCAAGATTTGACATTGATCCAGATGACTCAAAGTCACAAACCGGATACGTGTTTATATTGAATGGTGGAGATGTCAGTTGGTGAAGTTCTAAGCAAAGCGTCGTGGCAGGATCTACGTGTGAAGAAAAGTACATAGCTACTTCGGAAGCAGCAAATGAAGGAGTCTGGATGAAGGAGTTCATATCCGCTCTAGGTGTCGTACCTAGTGCATTGGGTCCAATGAAAATCTTTTGTGACAATACTGGTGCAATTGCCTTAGCAAAGGAATCTAGATTTCACAAGAGAACCAAGCACATCAAGAGACGCTTCAATTCCATCCGTGATCAAGTCAAGGAGGGAGACATAGAGATTTGCAAGATACATACGGATCTAAATGTTGCAGACCCATTGACTAAGCCTCTCTCACGAGCAAAACATGATCAACACCAAGACTCCATGGGTGTTAGAGTCATTACCGTGTAATCTAGATTACTGACTATAGCAAGTGGGAGACTGAAGGAAATATGCCCTAGAGGCAATAATAAAGTTGTTATTTATATTTCCTTATATCATGATAAATGTTTATTATTCATGCTAGAATTGTATTAACTGGAAACTTAGTACATGTGTGAATACATAGACAAATAGAGTGTCACTAGTATACCTCTACTTAACTAGCTCGTTGAATCAAAGATGGTTAAGTTTCCTAGCCATAGACATGAGTTGTCATTTGATTAATGGGATGACATCATTAGAGAATGATGTGATTGACTTGACCCGTTCCGTTAGCTTAGCACTTAATCATTTAGTATGTTGGTATTGCTTTCTTCATGACTTATACATGTTCCTATGACTACGAGATTATGCAACTCCCGAATACCGGAGGAACACTTTGTGCTACCAAACGTCACAACGTAACTGGGTGATTATAAAGGTGCTCTACAGGTGTCTCCGATGGTGTTTGTTGAGTTGGCATAGATCGAGATTAGGATTTGTCACTCTGATTGTCGGAGAGGTATCTCTGGGCCCTCTCAGTAATGCACATCAAGCCTTGCAAGCAATGTGACTAATGAGTTAGTTGCGGGATGATGCATTACAAAACGAGTAAAGAGACTTGTCTGAAATGCGATTGAACTAGGTATTGAGATACCGACGATCAATTCTCAGGCAAGTAACATACCAATGACAAAGGGAACAACGTATGTTGTTATGCAGTTTGACCGATAAAGATCTTCATAGAATATGTGGGAGCCAATATGAACATCCAGGTTCCGCTATTGGTTATTGACCGGAGACGTGTGTTGGTCATGTCTACATAGTTCTCGAACCCGTAGGGTCCGCACGCTTAAAGTTCTCTAACGATCAGTATTATGAGTTTATGTGTTTTGATGTATCGAAGGTTGTTCGGAGTCCCGGATGTGATCACGGACATGACGAGGAGTCTCGAAATGGTCAAGACATGAAGATTGATATATTGGAAGGTTTTGTTTGGACACCCGAAAGGTTTCAGATGACTTCGGGCATATACGGAGTACCGGAGGGTTACCGAAACCGCTCGGGGGCTATATGGGCCTACATGGGTTTAGTGGGAGAGAGAGGAGGCAGCCAAGAGGTGGGGGCGCACCCCCCAAGCCCAATCCGAATTGGGAGGGGGGCCGACCCCCTTTCGTTCTTTTCCTCTCCCCCTTCGTCCCCCTCCTATTGTGACTAGGAAAGGGGGAAAACCTAGTCCTTGCAGGAGTAGGAATCCCCCCTTGGGGCGCACCACGAGGGCCGGTCAGGCCCCTCCTCCCCTCCTTTATATATGGGGGAGGGGGCCACCCCATAGACACACAAGTTGATCATTGTCTTGGCCATGTGCGGTGCCCCCTCCACATATTCCACCTCAGACATATCGTTGTAGTGCTTAGGCGAAGCCCTGTGTCGGTAACTTCATCAACACCGTCATCACGCCATCATGCTGACGAAGCTCTCCCTCGACACTCAGCTAGATCAAGAGTTCGTGGGACGTCACCGAGCTGAACGTGTGCAGATCACGGAGGTGCCGTACTTTCAGTACTAGGATCGGTTGGATCGCGAAGACGTTCGACTACATCAACCGCGTCACTTGACGCTTCCGCTTTCGGTCTACGAGGGTATGTAGACAACACTCTCCCCTCTCATTGCTATGCATCACCATGATAGATCTTGCATGTGGGCAGGATTTTTTTTTGAAATTATTGCGTTTCCCAAGACTAGCCCGCGTGGTTAAAGCGCCTCAGTGAAGAAAGCCGAAAACTGACTGTCACAATAAGCGCAAACTGGTAAGCGATCCGATGACTCTCTTAAACTATAAGATCGATAGAGGTCACCCCATGTTAAATGACGGGCCGTTCATAACATTGGCCAAAGTGTTTACGGCTTGACCTCGGCTGTCGCCAAACACTAACCGGGGGCTCATAATTGGCCTCCCAACTTTAAGCTCCTATGACTAAGTGAAAGTTATAAAGCCCGCGTATCTGATTGCCTCGTTTCCGCTAACACAACCGCCTTCAGGCACTGAGATGTCGGCTAAGGCTTGTTTTGTTATTGCAGAAACACCCTGCATAGCATCTACAAAGGGGTGAAAGCCGACAATGGGCCACTTTCAACTGATAAACGGTCGCAACGGAGTCAAAATAGACATATCGTCGGCGTTTATATTTAATATACGAGGGCTGCCTTCCGTAATCATCGTTATAAAGCCATAAATATGCATCAATTTGACTTAATATTTTGGCCAAGCTGGGTTGCCTGGCTCCTGTGCTTAGCCCTACGTTCCCGATTGTTCGGCTAGGCGGTAAATGGAGCACCTCTGTGATTGTTACTACCGGGTCATCCGAGTTAGTACCTCAGACTGGGTGAAGCCGAAAGCTAGCAATCTTAAAAGATATAATTGGTCGGCAATGACGGAAGTGGAAATTTAGGTTCGCTATCGACCACATAGTTCGGGAACTTTCCCCACACTAAATCCTCAATATTTTCCTCCCACATTGATCGGAGGTGAGGTTTCATGATCATGATCATGATCAACATGACAACCCAAAGAAAGGAACCGATAGTGGGAGTATTTTCTTTGGAAGATGCTTTTTTACATTTAATAGCAATATAGCATATCTCTCCGCATACCTTTGTTTATAAAACCATATGGTCAGATTGCCTTCTTTGTCGTAAAACGTTGTGAGGGAGTCCTGGATTAAGGGGTCCTCGGGCGTCTGGGCTGTGTGACGTGGGCCGGACTGATGGGCCATGAAGATACAAGACAGAAGATTTCCTCCCGTGTCCGGATGGGACTCTCCTTTGCGTGGGTGGCAAGCTTGGCATTCGGATACGAAGATTCCTTCCTCTGTAAACCGACTCTGTACAACCCTAGGCCCCTCCGGTGTCTATATAAACCGGAGGGTTTAGTCCATAGAGGAGAATCACAATCATACAGGCTAGACATCTAGGGTTTAGCCATTACGATCTCGTGGTAGATCAACTCTTGTAATCCTCATATTCATCAAGATCAATCAAGCAGGAAGTAGGGTATTACCTCCATCAAGAGAGCCCGAACCTGGGTAAACATCGTGTCCCCCGTCTCCTATTACCATCGACCTTAGATGCACAGTCCGGGACCCCCTACCCGAGATCCGCCGGTTTTGACACCGACATTGGTGCTTTCATTGAGAGTTCCACTGTGTCGTCATCAGAAGGTTCGATAGCTCCATCAATCATCTACAACAATGCCGCCCTGGGGGCGGTTTTTTCCCTGTCCAGATCTTCATATTCGGCGGCTTCACACTGCGGGCCAACTCGCTTGGCCATCTAGAGCAGATCGAGAACTACGCCCCAGGTCACTAGGTTAGTTTTGGAAATCTGGATTATGTCACCGATATCCGAGGAGACTTGATCTTCCAAGGGTTCACGACCCCAACCTCCACTCTGGCCTTAGATTCGGGGCGCATTACCAGGTCTAAATATGGGGTTCCTGAGCCTGCCGGACTATCTGCGGCCACTAAGCCCAGTACGGGAGAGCCGGAGGAAGAAGTGTCACTGGCAACCACCATGAAGTCGGACTTTTGTCCGGACAATGGCTCCGAACCCTCGGAGTCAGCATCATGTGAGCTCGGCCAAGGAGTCTCCTTCCTCCTGTACTCCATAGACTCTCTTCTCCCTGGCCAAACCTCTCCTTTAAGCAAGGCTCTGGACTCAATGCGATCCCTCGTCATTACAGAGGACCAACGTCCGAACTACGCCCAGCCCGGACTAAGGGCTGAGAGCGGGGAATTTTACGTCCCACCCACCACCCACTTCATAGCCACTGTCGAGGACTTAACTAACATGCTTGCTTACGACTCCGAAGACATCGACGGTATGGACGACGATGCCGGAGAAGAGTAGGCCCAAACCCCACCGTTTACCGAACACTGGATGGCCACCTCTTCGTATGACGTGTACATGGTGGATACACCCAAAGAGGGTAACATCGATAATGAGAAAGATCCAGTCGAGGTTAAACCTCCTGAGATACAGCCAAAGCGCTGATGTCAGCAGCGCTGCTCTAAATCATGCCATGGAAAGGATAGCAATACCGGAATGAGAGAAAAAAATACTCCAAACGACGCCGAAGACCAAGAAGACCCCGTCGAGCCAACCTCTGAACAGGACGATCGGGAAGATGTGCAAGTTAGCCCTGGTGAATAGGCCGTAAACGAAGACTCGGAGGAAATCAATTATCTTCCACTCTCTGAGGATGAGGTGAGCTTCAGCGATGAAGACTTTATCGTGCCTGAGGAACCCCTCGAATAGGAGCGCTTTATGCGCCGGCTAATAGCCACTGCAAGGAGCCTGAAAAAGAAGCAGCAGCAGCTTTGAGCTAATCAAGATCTACTCAACGACAGGTGGACTAATGTCCTGGCAGCCGAGGAATACGGCCTCGAGCGCCCAACCAAAAGTTACCTAAAGCGTAAACTGCTACCTCAATTCGATGACGAGGCACTTGAGCCCGTACCATCAGCATGTAACACGGCTGACCGACCACCACGTGGCCGGGACAAAACGGCAACTCAAGCCAAACACCAGCCCATACTACCCGCGGTAGGACATGGAAAGTAGAGCTTGTCAGACCAGATCGATCTGTGGATCACGGGGGCGTGCCCTGGCGTGCGAGACGGCTATCTAGCCAGACGTGACAAGCATAACCACGTTCGGGCTGAAAACCGCAGACGGACTCCATCCGAGCTACGTCGCGACTTGGCCCGATATAGAGGCACTTCACGCCCCCTCTGCTTCACTGATGAAGTAATGGAGCACGAATTCCCAAAAGGGTTTAAACCCGTGAATATCGAATCATATGATGGAACAACAGATCCCGTGGTATGGATTGAGGATTTTCTTCTCCACATTCATATGGCCCGCAGTGATGATCTTCATGCCATCAAATACCTCCCGCTAAAACTCAAAGGACCAGCTCGGCACTGGTTAAGCAGCCTGCCTAAAAACTCTATTGGCAGTTGGGAGGACTTGGAAGACGCCTTCTGCGACAACTTCCAAGGCACATACGGCCGACCTCCAGATGCCAATGACTTAAGTCATATAGTTCAACAGCCTGTAGAGTCAGCCAGGGAATTCTGGACTAGGTTCCTAACTAAAAAGAACCAGATTGTCGACTGTCCGGATGCCGAATCCCTAGCGGCCTTTAAGCATAGCAACTGCGACGAATGGCTCGCCCGACACCTCGGCCAACAAAAGTGGAAGTCCATGGAAGCCCTCACAGCACTTATGACCCGCTTTTGCACGGGTGAAGATAGCTGGCTAGCCCGTAGCAATAATAATGCAAGTGAACCTGGCACCTCTGAAGCCAGAAATAGCAACGGCAAGCCCCGACAGAACAGGCACACGCGTCAAAGCAACGGTGACAATACTGATGACATAGCGGTCAACGGCGGATTTAGTGGCTCCAAGTCCGGCCAGCGGAAGAAGCCATTTAAAAGAAACAATCCGGGCTCATCCAGCTTGGACCGCATACTCGATCGTCCATGTCAGATCCACGACACCCCTAATAAACCAACCAATCATACCAACATAAGCTGTTGGGTCTTTAAACAGGCCGACAAGTTAAATACTGAGAATAAGGAGAAGGGGTCACAAAGTGAGGACGACGACGAGGAGCCCCCTTCGCCAAACACAGGGGGACAGAAGAAGTCCCCCCCCAGGTTAAAACGGTGAGCATGATATACGTTACCCATATCCCCAAGAGGGAGCGCAAACACGTGCTCAGGGACATCTACGCGATAGAGCCAGTCGCCCCAAAATTCAACCCATGGTCGTCCTACCCGATAACCTTCGACCGTAGGGATCATCTGACCAGTATCCATCATGGCGGTTCAGCCGCACTGGTCCTCAACCCAATCATTGATGGATCCCACCTTGCGAGTCCTCATGGACGGTGGTAGTAGCCTCAACCTGCTCTATCAGGATAAAGTCCACAAGATGGGCATCGATCCATCAAGGATCAAGCCCACAAAAACTACCTTTAAAGGAGGAATACCAGTTGTAGAGGCCCGCTGTCGGTGTCACAACCGGCGGATCTCGGGTAGGGGGTCCCGAACTGTGCGTCTAAGCCTAATGGTAACAGGAGGTAGGTGACACGATGTTTTACCCAGGTTTGGGCCCTCTCGATGGAGGTAATACCCTACTTCCTTCTTGATTGATCTTGATGATATGAGTATTACAAGAGTTGATCTACCATGAGATCGTAGAGGCTAAACCCTAGAAGCTAGCCTATGATTATGATTGTTGTCGTCCTACGGACTAAACCCTCCGGTTTATATAGACACCGGAGGGGGCTAGGGTTACACAGGGTCGGTTACAGAGAAGGAGATCTACATATCCGAATTGCCAAGCTTGCCTTTGACGCAAAGGAGAGTCCCATCCGGACACGGGACGAAGTCTTCAATCCTGTATCTTCATAGTCCAACAGTCCGGCCAAAGTATATAGTCCGGCTGTCCGAGGACCCCTTAGTCCAGGACTCCCACAGTATCCCCTGAACCAGGCTTCAATGACGATGAGTCCCGCGCGCAGATTGTCTTCGGGATTGCAAGGCGGGTTCCTTCTCCAAAGACTCCATATAAGATTTAGAACACAAGGATCGTGTCTGGCTCTGCAAAACAAATTCCACATACCACCGTAGAGAGTACAATATTCCAGAAATCTAATCTGCTGACGGCTTTTCATAGAGTGATGTCACACCATGGCCCGATCTTTATTCGAACCGTTTTTCATAGCCAGCCACCGCACATATCGTGAGGCGGTTTTATCGGCACGTCTTGGAACTTGATTTTTGGAACCTTCAGGAGTGTGATTTTTGGAACGAACGTGATCCAGAGGACTTGGAGTGCAAGTCAAGAAGCAGCCGAGGCGGCCACGGGAGGGTAGGGCGCCCCCCTATAGGGCGCACCCCTGTCTCGTGGGCCCCTCAGGCGGCCACCGATGTACTTCTTCCTCCTATATAAGCCTACGTACCCCGAAAACATCCAGGGAACCACCGAAACACAATTTCCACCACCGTAACCTTCTGTATCCGTCCCATCTTGGAGCCTTCACCGGTGCTCCGTCGGAGGGGGAAATCAACCACGGAGGGCTTCTACATCAACACCATAGCCCCTCCGATGAGTTCTGAGTAGTTTACCATAGACCTTTGGGTCCATAGTTATTAGCTAGATGGCTTCTTCTCTCTTTTTGGATCTCAATACAATGTTCTCCCCCTCTCTCGTGGAGATCTATTCGATGTAAACTCTTTTTGCGGTGTGTTTGTCGAGATCCGATGAATTGTGGGCTTATGATCAAGTTTATCTATGAGAAATATTTGAATCTCCTCTGAATTCTTTTATGTATGATTGAGTTATATTTGCAAGTCTCTTCGAATTATCAGTTTGGTTTGGCCTACTAGATTGATCTTTCTTGCCATGGGAGAAGTGCTTAGCTTTGGGTTCAATCTTGCGGTGTCCTTACCCAGTGACAGCAGGGGTTGCAAGGCACGTATTGTATTGTTCCCATTGAGGATAAAAAGATGGGGTTTATATCATATTGCATGAGTTTATCCCTCTACATCATGTCATCTTGCTTAAGGCGTTACTCTGTTCTTATGAACTTAATACTCTAGATGCAAGCAGGAGTCGGTCGATGTGTGGAGTAATAGTAGTAGATGCAGGAAGGAGTCGGTCTACTTTTTGCGGACGTGATGCCTATATACATGATCATGCTTAGATAATCTCATAATTATTCGCTTTTCTATCAATTGCTCAACAGTAATTTGTTCACCCACCATAATACATGGTTTCTACCATAAGGCTCATGACCTTGAATTTTTGGGGCACATCAAAAATGTGAAGCATGTTAATTGCATGCCCTCTTATCATGTTGTGGTCACCTGATTTGGGCAAAAGAGTGTGCCTTAAGATCCAGTTGATCGTAGGTAGCCCTGACAGAAGAAAATGGACTGACCCAAATGAGAAAGTCTCAAGGGCTTTGTCTGGGATCTCTTTGTACATATGTGACATAGAATTGTATCCCATCTTCTTCTTGGCATATATATCCAAATCATCTTCACTCTCCTTTGGGGCATTGATCAGATTTGCCCATTCCTCTATGGTTGACTGATATCTTGTTCCTTCAGACATCCAAACTATCCTGCCATCTGGGTAGAAGTGTGTTGTGGAGTAGAATTGCATAATGAATTTATCATTCCAGTTGGTGAGCTTCTTCCCAACAAAATCTGCAACTCCACAAGCAATGAAACTGTCTTGCACTCCAGGATAGTGTTCTTCATTTTCCTTTATGTAGGTCCAGTCGACCCATCTCATATCACACACTATAGGCTTATTGTCCAACAAGATTGTCTCATATAAGTCCTGCTGCTCCTTGGTGTGGAACCTGTAATCTACAGCAGTCCTTCTCCTGGTGGCATATGGATCAGACAATCTCCATAGCCTCAACCCTGAGTCTTTCCTGATCTTCATCTTCTCAGCCACATGATGAGCATCATTGTGGTCTGGAATCTTGGGTTTGAGCTTTCTTAGGACCTGCCCTTCTTCATCTTCCTCAGCAGCAACCTCGGGCATTGGGGCCTTGTTCTTCTCAGCTGCTGGTATACTCCTGGTATTTCTCTTTGGTGCAATCTTGGGCTTGGGGGCAGCTTTGGGTGCTTCTTTGGGCTTTGATGTTGCAGCCCGTGACTTTATTGCATCACCCATAAGCTTCTGTGCCTTTGGTGCTGGTGCAGCAACCTCTTCTTCCTCTTCCATCATGGAAGGTTGACCAACAACTCTGGCCATGGTCTTCTTGACCCTTTCCTTCCTTTTCTTTCCTTCTACATCTGGCTCTTCAGGCATCTCAGGTACTTGAGTTGATGCTCTGGCTTTAGACATTGGCTGTCTTCCTGCTGAACTTTTGATTTTCATGCCTGGCTTTACTGCTGTTGAACTGAGCACCTTCTTGAGCACTACCTTCTTGGAAGTAGCCTCATCTTCTGCTACCACATAGTCCTCATCCTCTGAGTCTGAGGTTCTCTTCCTTCTAGCTCTTGTGGCTGCTTTGGGCAAATTGCTTGGAGTGCTTCTGCTCCCTTCATCTGAAGTGCTTCAGGGACTAGTGCCCTCACTCATGTGAATCTGCTCTTCTTCCCTATTCTGACTGTCACTATGGTCTGACATGCTGCAAATCACTGACTGCTGACCCTATGAATAGTTATAGTTGAGACAGAGTGGATGAGCATCACAAAATGCAGATATTTTTGCAAAAAAAAAAAGATTTAAAAACTTAGTTTTAGTTTCCACAGAAAGCATTCGGATCTATCGATTTTCAAACTCGGTGATACCGAAGCAGTTTTGGAACCTAAACTAGTGATCTCGGTCAGACCAAGTCACAGTTTGGTGGCACCGAGACTGCTATGGTTTCACAAAGTTCTAAAATCAGTCACACCGATTTGTAATTCTCGGTCGGACCGAGACTTACTAGTGCAATGGCGTTAGCCAAATCGGTGGGACCGAGTTTTTCAACTCGGTGGGTCCAAGATGGTTTCGGCAGAAACCTAACCCTAAATTTTTGAATCACATCTATTCTAAGGATCTCATTGGCTGGATAGGAGTGTTTCAATCATGGCAAGATACATTACGAACACAATGTGTTGAGAATCAGATGAGGAAAGCACTATGATCGAGTTCATACCCTAGTTCGGCAGTGAACTCGCTACGGCGGCAACGGTGGAGAAGAAATCCGTTGACGGCAGCGAAGACCAGCGACATGAGGCGGCTGGCGACGAAGTCGACGATCCGTAGACCTAGTAGGCAGAGCGAGCTACGCACGAGCGAAGGGGTTTGGAGGAATTTCCAAATTTTTGCCCGTGTCTATATATAGCCCGACACTATCGGTGTGACCGAGTTGAACAACTCGGTGGCACCGAGATGCACAACTTTTAACAGTTACAGCAACTCGGTGTGACCGAAAAGTTCATATCGATTGCACCGAGATTGAAAACCTAGATCAACTTAGTGATCTCGGTGGGACTGAAATGGAAGAATCGGTCAGACCGAGAATCACAAAGAAGTTTTGGAAGTTTAAGTCTATGACGAATCGGGGACTCCGAGTGCTCCTCACACAGAGTGGTTCAAATCTGACTTGATCAAATTTTGTGATGTAGCATGAATAGAGTTTGAGACGAGAAAAGCATACATAGCTAGAGAAGGTTCTTAGGAATTCTTGTCCATCCACTTGGCCAAAGAAAAGGGAAACCAATCAATCAAAACAACAAGTGGATGTCCTCGAATGAGTAAAATATGCAACCAGCATGCTCACACAATAAAGTGACAAATGAAATATGTGGCAAAGCATGCACAACCAATTCTAGCATCTATCAAACAATTGGCGATGAATAGGTCATCTATATATGAGTATATTGACTTAGGAGTCAAATGAGAACATTTGATCATAGGTCATACTCATCGTTTAAGCTCAAGTGGGGTTACCACTTTTACATAATGCATTGATGTGTTCACATCATTAGAGTTGCTTTGACTCAATTCTTAGAGTTAAGCTCCCCCTAGATGTGAGATCCCCCCTTAGAGGGATGAACTAACCTTGGGTTTTGTCGATGATGACTTCATGTAGGTGTTGAAGATGTGGATGCTCAATGTTGATGTAGATCTTATGGAGCAATCCTTTGGAGTGAGTTGCACTTTCAATACCTACACGGGTTAGTCCCACAAGGAACAAAACAAGAGTATCCATAGACATAGAGTGATGCACACACAAGTTGATGTCCATGAAATCATTTGATTACCTTGTCCCTTGCCTTACCAACATGAGGGTTTGTGACTCCTTGAACTAGTGCAAGATGTGGAGGTTGATTGCACTTGTTATTGCCATAAAGATATGAGTGAAGAATGTTGGCGGAGTCACCCTCAAGAACTCTCTAGTTCTTCTTCTTCGGGATCCACATCATCTTGATGGGAATCCTTGGAGTTGTAGTTGTACTTGATGAAGTAGAACTTGACGTAGTCTTGGGATATTGATCTTCTTCCCACTCAACTCCATTGGCATTGAACTTTCATTCAAAACCAACACCTTGATTCTTCCGGTGCCTTCCTTGCTTGCGTACAATTTCTTCAAATTTCTTACTCCCGTCAAGGCTCTTGTATACACCTTTCTCTATAATTCCCTTCAATAAGCTATTTTCTTGCTCAAGTGTAACTTGGCTAAGAGAATCATTAGTGGAATCAAGAGAACTACTAGAAGCAACAATATTGGATTTAGCATAGTTATTGTTACTACTAGAGGAAGAATCTTACTTGTTCTTTTTACTAGACTTGACTTGAGGCATGTAAGTAGATAAGAGTAAACGCTTGGCAATATAAGAAGAACTTTTCTTGCGAAGATCATCATTGATTGCCTTTAAGAACTCATGCTCTTGCTCAAGATTGAGCTTTTCAAAGCGTAACTTCTCATGAGCCCTTAAAAGTTCTCGATGATTTTCGAAGATAGTTTCATGAGCTAACTTAAGAGTGTTTAGTTCTTTAGTTAGAAGGTCAATCTTCTCCTTATCATTGTCATTCGTTTTATCTTGTTTAGCATGATTAATTGACGTTTCATCATAGTATTCATCACTAGAGTTGTCAATAAGTAAATCATCATCACCTAGCAAGTCATCTTCATCACTATTGAAATCAACATACTCGGGATGTGTTACCTTTGGACCTTTGGCCATGAAGCATCTTCCAATTCCTTCATTTGGTGAGTCAAATATGTCGTAGGAGTTGGTTGACACAAGTGCTAGACCGGCAACACCTTCATCTTGAGTATGTTCAGAGTCGGAGTGATAGCTTCTCTCGGAGTGATGTTCAGATTCGGAACTGGATACCCATTCACCAACATGAGCTTGATGTGTTTGTTTTGTGTAGCTCATTGATGACTTGTCCTTCCTTTCCGAATCTTTGCTTCTCCGTGAGGGTCTTCGTTCATAACGATCATCTCTACTCCTTCTCTCTCTTGGTGGTGATTCTTCTCTTCTACTTCTTCTTTTTGGAGAATCTTCTCTTCTTTTGTAGGGTGTCGTACACTCATTGGAATCGTGTCTGGGTCTCCCACAATTGTAGCAGTTGCGCTCTCGACTGGAAGATCTTTTGTCATTATAGGACCTTGACTTAGAGCTTCTTTCTTTGCTTCTACTCTTGTAGAATTTGTTGAAATTCTTCACCATTAAGCTCAATTCTTCATTGAAGGTTTGTTTCTCACTTGATGATGTGGGGGCTTCACATGAGGCTTTGTAAGCACCACTTGACTTGTTGTGAAGTTCCTCCTTATCCTTGAGTGACATCTCATGAGCAACAATTCTACCAATGACCTTCGTTGGCTTGAGATTCTTGTAATTGGGCATCATTTGAATCAATGTGCACACGGTATCATAATTTTCCATCCAATGCTCTTAGGATCTTCTTGATGATGAACCTGTTGGTCATCTCTTCACTCCCTAAGCCGGCAATCTCATTTGTGATAAGAGCAAGCCTAGAGTACATTTCAGCGACACCTTCACCATCCTTCATTTTGAACTTGTCAAGCTGACTTTGGAGCACATCCAACTTGGATTCCTTGACGGAGTCGGTACCTTCATGCATATCAATCAAAGTGTCCCAAATTTCCTTTGCATTCTCAAGACGACTGATTTTTTGAACTCTTCGGGGCACAATCCGTTGAAGATGATATCACAAGCTTGAGCGTTGTATTGCAGCATCTTCAATTCTTCCGCATTAGCTTCACGGTTCGGCTCTCTCCCATCAAATAATTCACCTTGCAAGCCAATACAAATAATAGCCCAAACGGCAGGGTTATGTCCGAGAATATGCATTTTCATCTTATGCTTTCAACTAGCAAAATTAGTTCCATCAAAGTAAGGACCTCTACAGTGATAATTTCCCTCGCAAGACGCCATACTCTCCTAGGTTGTGAAACCAAGGCTATGACCACCAAAAGCTATGGAAATCAAAGCAAATGGAGACTAAGGCTCTGATACCACTTGTAGGACCTTGAAGTATGTCTAGAGGGGGGGGTGATTAGACTACTTGACCAATTAAAAACTTAACCTTTTCGCAATTTTATAGTTTGACAGATTTTAGCAACTTTGGACAAGTCAAGCAATCATCACACAAATCAAGCAAGCATGCAAAGAGTATATAGGCAGCGGAAATTAAAGCATGCAACTTGCAAGAAAGTAAAGGGAAGGGTTGGAGGATTCAAACGCAGTTGGAGACACGGATGTTTTTGGCGTGGTTCCGATAGGTGGTGCTATCGTACATCCACGTTGATGGAGACTTCAACCCACGAAGGGTAATGGTTGCGTGAGTCCACGGAGGGCTCCACCCACGAAGGGTCCACGAAGAAGCAACCTTGTCTATCCCACCATGGCCGTCACCCACGAAGGACTTGCCTCACTAGCCGTAGATCTTCACGAAGTAGGCGATCTCCTTGCCCTTACAAACTCCTTGGTTCAACTCCACAATCTTTGTCGGAGGCTCCCAAGTGACACCTAGCCAATCTAGGAGACACCACTCTCCAATAAGTAATAAATGGTGCATTGATGATGAACTCCTTGCTCTTGTGCTTCAAATGATAGTCTCCCCAACACTCAACTCTCTCTCATAAGATTTGGATCTGGTGGAAAGAAGATTTGAGTGGAAAGCAACTTGGGGAAGGCTAGAGATCAAGATTCATATGGTAGGAATGGAATATCTTGGCCTTAACACATGAGTAGGTGGTTCTCTCTCAGAACTGGTAAGTTGGAAGTGTAGGTTTGTTCTGATGGCTCTCTCGACGAATGAAGAGGAGGTGGAGGGGTATATATAGTCTCCACACAAAATCTAACAGTTACACACAATTTACCAATCTCGGTGGGACCGAATCAACAAACTTGGTCAGACCGATTTAGTAAACCTAGTGACCATTAGGATTTTCAGTCGGACCGACATGCAAGTCGGTAGGACCGATATGGTTAGGGTTAGGGCATAACGTAATCTCGGCGAGACCGATTACACAAACTCGATAGGACCGATTTTGGTAATTAGCTAACCAGAGAGTTGGTCAGGTAAACTCGATGGGACCGATTTGCTCTTTTCGGTGAGACCGAAATGGTACAAAAGGGAAACAGAGAGTTTACATTGCAATCTCGGTGGGACCGATCACTCACTTCGGTTAGACCGAAATGTTACGAAGGGAAATAGAGAGATTACAATCCCATCTCGGTGAGACCGAGATCCCTATCGGTGAGACCGAGTTTGCCTAGGGTTTGTGGCAGTGGCTATGACATGTGAACTTGGTGGCGTCGGATAGAAAGAATCAGTGTGACCAATTTTGGCTTTAGGTTTAGCTCATATGTGGATGTGAGAAAGTAGTTGAGGGTTTTGGAGCATATCACTAAGCACATGAAGCAAGAGGCCCATTAAGCAACACCTCATCCCTCCTTGATAGTATTGGCTTTTCCTATAGACTCAATGCGATCTTGGATCACTGAAATATAAAATGAAGAGTCTTGAGCTTTTGAGCTTGAGCCAATCCTTTGTCCTTGATATTTTGAGGGATCCACTTTCATCATCCATGCCATGCCATTCATTGAGCTTTCCTAAAATATATGTCTTGGAATAGCATTAGCTCGATGAGCTATATGTTGTTATGAATTACCAAAACCACCTAGGGATAGTTGCATTTTCATCTTGTGAAATCAATACTGCTTTGCTGAATCTTGTTATGAAAGATGAATTCGCCGGCCTTCCTAGTGAAGATGCCACTACTCATCTAAACAACTTTGTTGATTTGTGTGATATGCAAAAGAAAAAAAGATACGGATAACAATATTGTTAAATTCAAGTTATTTCTGTTTTCACTTAGAGATCGTGCTAAAGTTTGGTTTTCATCTTTGCCTAAAAATAGTATTGATTCTTGGAACAAGTGCAAAGATGCTTTTATCTCTAAGTATTTCCCTCCCGCTAAGATTATCACTCTTAGGAACGATATTATGAATTTTAAACAACTTGATCATGAGCATGTTGCCCAATCTTGGGAAAGAATAAAATTGATGATTCGCAATTGCCTACTCATGGTTTGAATTTATGGATGATCATACAAAAATTTTATGCTGATTTGAACTTTGCTTCTATAAATCTCTTAGATTCGGCCGCGGGAGGCACGTTTATGGAAATCACGTTAGGAGATGCTACAAAACTTCTTGATAATGTTATGGCTACTTATTCTCAATGGCACACCGAAAGATCTTCTAGTAAAAAAGTGCATGCTATAGAAGAAATCAATGTTTTGAGTGGAAAGATGGATGAACTTATGAAATTGTTTGCTACTAAGAATACTCCTCTTGATCCCAATGATATGCCTTTGTCTACTTTGATTGAGAATAATAATGAATCTATGGATATGAATTTTGTTGGTAGGAATAGTTTTGGAAACAATGCTTATACATTAATGCTAGACCGTTCCCTAGTAATTTCTCTAATAATTTTGGAAATTCCTACAATAATTCTTATGGTAATTTTAATATGATGCCCTCTGATTTTGAGAATAGTGTGAAATAATTTATGATCTCTCAAAAGAATTTTAATGCTTTGCTTGAAGAAAAATTGTTCAAAGTTGATGATTTGGCTAGGAACGTTGATAGACTTTCGCTTGATGTTGATTTTCTTAAACTTAGATCTTCTTCTCCTAAGCATGATATCAATGAGTCTCTCAAAGCCATGAGAATTTCCATTGATGAGTGCAAAGAAAGAACCGCTAGATTGCGTGCTAAGAAAGATTGCTTTATAAAGGCGTGTTCTTCTAGTTTCCATGAAAAGAATGATGAAGATCTTAAAGTTATTGATGCGTCTCCTATTAGATCTTTGTTTTGCAATATGAATCTTGATAATTATGGGACTGAAGATGAGTCAACTTTACCTAGAAGGCGTCCCAAAAATTCGGAGTTTTAGATCTTGATGCTAAATTTGGTAAAAGTGGGATTGGAGAGGTCATGACTTTAAATAGCGTTGAATCCACTATCTCGGATTTCAAGGAATTTGATTATGATAATTGTTCCTTAGAAGGTTGTATTTCCTTGTTGCAATCCGTTGTTAATTCTCCTCATGCTTATAGTCAAAATAAAGCTTTTACCAAACATATCATTGATGCCTTGATGCAATCTTATGATGAAAAACTTAATTTGGAAGAAGGATTTTGATTATGATAATTGTTCCTTAGAAGGTTGTATTTCCTTGTTGCAATCCATTGTTAATTCTCCTCATGCTTATAGTCAAAATAAAGCTTTTACCAAACATATCATTGATGCCTTGATGCAACATTATGATGAAAAACTTAATTTGGAAGTTTCTATACCTAGAAAACTTAATGATGAGTGGGAACCTACTATAAAGATTATAATTAAAGATCATGCGTGTTTTGCTTTGTGTGATTTGGGTGCTAGTGTTTCCATGATTCCGAAAACTTTATGTGATATTCTAGGTTTCCATGATCTTGATGATTGCTCTTTAAATTTGCACCTTGCGGATTCCACCATTAAAAAGCCAATGGGAAGGATCAATGATGTTCTCATTGTTGCAAATAGAAATTTGGTGCCCGTAGATTTTATCGTTCTTGATATAGATTGCAATCTTTCTTGCCCTATTATTCTTGGTAGACCTTTCCTTAGAACGACTGGCGCGATTATTGATATGAAGGAAGGGAATATTAGTTTCCAATTTCCATTAAAGAAAGGCATGGAGCACTTTCCAAGAAAGAAAGTCAAATTACCTTATGAATCTATCATGCGAGCTACTTATGAATTTAGTGCCAAAGATGACACTACTTAGATCTATCTTCGCTTTTATGCCTAGCTAGGGGCGTTAAACGATAGAGCTAGTTGGGAGGAAACCCAATTTTCTTTGTGTTTTTTGTTTTTGTTCCTATTTAGTAATAGATCTTGCATCTACCTTCTGTTTAGATGTGTTTTTATCTTTTAATTAGTGTTTGTGCCAAGTAGAACCTATAGCATAACCTATGATGATAGTTGATTTGATTCTGCTGGAAAACAGAAACTTTGGGTGCACGAATTTAGTTTTGTTAAATCACAACAACGTGCTTTTGCGTTGATTCTTTTTTCTTCTGATCAATAGAAAATTTTTCCAGGACTTCCTATTTTGTTAGGATTTAGTTCCAGAAGTTTGCGTTAGTTACAGATTGCTACAGACTGTTCTGTTTTTGACAGATTCTGTTTTTCGTGTGTTGTTTGCTTATTTTGATGCATCTATGGCTAGTAAAATAGTTTATAAACCATAGAGAAGTTTGAATACAGTAGGTTTAACACCAAAATAAATAAAGAATGAGTTCATTACAGTACCTTATGTGGTGGTTTTGTTTTCTTTCACTAACGGAGCTTATAAGATTTCCTATTGAGTTTTGTGCTGTGAAGTTTTCAAGTTTTGGGTAAAGCTTTTATGGACTATGGAATAAGGAGTGGCAAGAGCCTAAGCTTGGGGATGCCCATGGAACCCCAAGATATTCAAGGATAGCCAAAAGCCTAAGCTTGGGGATGCCCCTGGAAGGCATCCCCTCTTTCGTCTTCGTTCATTGGTAACTTTACTTGGAGCTATATTTTTATTCGCCACATGATATGTGTTTTGCTTGGAGCGTCGTGTATTATATTAATCTTTGCTTTTTAGTTTACCACAATCATCCTTGCTGTACACACCTTTTGGGAGAAGCCTACTTGATTAGAATTTGCTAGAATACTCTATGTGCTTCACTTATGTCTTTTGAGCTTGATAGTTTTTGCTCTAGTGCTTCACTTATATCTTTTAGAGCATGGTGGTGACTTAATTTTGAAGAAATTGCTAGTCTCTCGTGCTTCACTTATATTATTTTGAGAGTCTTTTAGAATAGCATGGTATTTGCTATGGTTACAAAGTTGGTCCTAGAATGATGAGCATCCAAGTTGGGTATAATAGAAACTATCATAGAAAGGAATTGGATGCTATGATCAATTTGATGCTTGATAATTGTTTTGATATATAGAGGTAGTGTTATTAGAGTCATACTAGTTGAGGTGATTATGAAAAATACTTGTGTTGAGGGTTGTGATTCCTGTAGCATGCACGTATGGTGAACCGCTTTGTGATGAAGTTGGAGCACAATTTTATTTATGGATTTTATTCCTTATGAGTGGCGGTCGAGGACGAGCGATGGTCTTTTCCTACCAATCTACCCCCTAGGAGCATGCGTGTAGTGCTTTGTTTCTGATGACTTCTAGATTTTTGCAATAATTATATGAGTTCTTTTGACTAATGTTGAGTCCATGGATTATACGCACCCTCACCCTTCCACCATTGCTAGCCTCTCTTGTGACGCGCAACTTTCGCGGGTATCATACACCCACCATATACCTTCATCCAAACAGCCACCATACCTACCTATTATGGCATTTCCATAGCCATTCCGAGATATATTGCCATGCAACTTTCCACCATTCCGTTCATATGACACGCATTACTTTTGTCATATTGCTCTTTGCATGATCATGTAGTTGACATCATATTTGTGGCAAGGCCACCTTCATAATTTTCATACATGTCGCTCTTGATTCATTGCATATCCCGGTACACCACCAGAGGCATTCATATAGAGTCATATCTTGTTCTAGCTTTGAGTTGTAATTCTTGAGTTGTAAATCCATAAAAGTGTGATGATCTTCATTATTAGAGCATTGTCCTAGTGAGGAAAGGATGATGAAGACTATGATTCCCCCACAAGTCGGGATGAGACTTCGGACTTTACAAAAAGAAAAAAAAGAAAAAAAAGAAAGGCCAAAAATAAAAAAAGAGAAAGGCCAAAGAAAAGAAAAAAGGGAAAAAAGAGAAAAAAATAGAATGATAGAAAAAGAGAGAAGGGATAATGCTACTATCTCTTTTTCCACACTTGTGCTTCAAAGTAGCACCATGGTCTTCATGATAGAGAGTCTCATATGTTGTCACTTTCATATACTAGTGGGAATTTTTCATTATAGAACTTGGCTTGTATATTCCAATGATGGGCTTCCTCAAAATGACCTAGGTCTTCATGAGCAAGCGAGTTGGATGCACACCCACTTAGTTTCTTTTGTTGATCTTTCATATATTTATAGCTCTAGTGCACCCGTTGCATGGCAATCCCTACTCACTCACATTGATATCTATTAATGGGCATCTCCATAGCCCGTTGATACGCCTAGTCGATGTAAGACTATCTTCTCCTTTTTGTCTTCTCCACAACCACCATTCTATTCCACATATAGTGCTATGTCCATGGCTCACACTCATGTATTGCGTGAAAGTTGAAAGAGTTTGAGATTATTAAAGTATGAAACAATTGCTTGGATTGTCATCGGGGTTGTGCATGATTAAATACTTTGTGAGATAAAGACAGAGCAACAGCCAGACTATATGATTTTGTAGGGATAACTTTCTTTGGCCATGTTATTTTGAGAAGACATGATTACTTTGATTAGTATGCTTGAAGTATCACCATTTTCATGTTAATATGAACTTTTATTTTGTATCATTTGGATCTGAACATTCATGCCACAATAAAGAAAATTACATTGAGAAATATGCTAGGTAGAATTCCACATCAAAAATTTCTTTTTTATCATTTACCTACTCGAGGACGAGCAGGAATTAAGCTTGGGGATGCTTGATACGTCTCCAACGTATCTATAATTTTTGGTTGTTCCATGCTATTATATTACCCCTTTTGGGTGTTTATGGGCTTTATTTTACACATTTATATCATTTTTGGGACTAACCTACTAACCGGAGGCCCAACCCGTATTGTTTGTTTTTTGCCTATTTCAGTATTTCGAAGAAAAGGAATATCAAACGGTGTCCAAACGAAATGAAACCTTCAGGAGCATGATTTTTGGAACGAACGTGATCCAGGGGACTTGGAGTGCAAGTCAAGAAGCAGCCGAGGCGGCCACGAGAGGGTAGGGCGCGCCCCTGTCTCGTGGGCCCCTCGGGCAGCCACCGATGTACTTCTTCCTCCTATATAAGCCTACGTACCCCGAAAACATCCAGGGAACCACCGAAACACAATTTCCACCACCGTAACCTTCTGTATCCGCGAGATCCCATCTTGGAGCCTTCGCCGGTGCTCCGCCGGAGGGGCAATCAACCATGGAGGGCTTCTACATCAACACCATAGCCCCTTCGATGAGTTGTGAGTAGTTTACCACAGACCTTCGGGTCCATAGTTATTAGCTAGATGGCTTCTTCTCTCTTTTTGGATCTCAATACAATGTTCTCCCCCTCTCTTGTGGAGATCTATTCGATGTAAACACTTTTTGCGGTGTGTTTGTTGAGATCCGATGAATTGTGGGTTTATGATCAAGTTTATCTATGAGAAATATTTGAATCTCCTCTGAATTCGTTTATGTATGATTGAGTTATCTTTGCAAGTCTCTTCGAATTATCAGTTTGGTTTGTCCTACTAGATTGATCTTTCTTGCCATGGGAGAAGTGCTTAGCTTTGGGTTCAATCTTGCGGTGTTCTTACCCAGTGACAGCAGGGGCAGCAAGGCACGTATTGTATTGTTGCCACCGAGGATAAAAAGATGGGGTTTATATCATATTGCTTGAGTTTATCCCTCTACATCATGTCATCTTGCTTAATGCGTTTCTCTGTTCTTTATGGACTTAATACTCTAGATGCAGACAGGAGTCGGTCGATGTGTGCAGTAATAGTAGTAGATGCAGGCAGGAGTCGGTCTACTTGTTGCGGACGTGATGCCTATATACATGATCATGCCTAGATAATCTCATAATTATTCGCTTTTCTATCAATTGCTCGAAAGTAATTTGTTCACCCACCGTAATACTTATGCTATCTTCGGAGAAGCCACTAGTGAAACCTATGGCCCCCGGGTCTATCCCTTATCATATTTGCTCCCAATCTACTTTTATTTGCATCTATATTATAAAATACCAAAAATATATTTATCTTATCATACTATCTCTATTAGATCTCACTTTCGCAAGTGGTCGTGAAGGTATTGACAACCCCTTTATTGTGTTGGTTGCGGGTTCTTTGTTTGTTTGTGTAGGTGCGTGGGACTTTTGAGGAGCCTCCTACTGGATTGATACCTTGGTTCTAAAAAACTGAGGGAAATACTTACGCTACTATTGCTGCATCACCCTTTCCTCTTCAAGGAAAACCAATGCAAGCTCAAGACGTAGCAGGCACCGCGTTGAACCGAGCAAACGCGGTTCGTCCGAGCAGTGCCTGATGGTCACTGATGACCCACAAGTGTAGGGGATCAATCCTAGTCCTTTCGACAAGTAAGAGTGTCGAACCCAACGAGGAGCAGAAGGAAATGATAAGCGGTTTTCAGTAAGGTTTTCTCTGGAAGCACTAAAATTGTAGGTGATAGATAGTTTTGTGATAAAATAAATGGTAACGAGTAACAATTAAATAAAGTAAATAAAGTGCAGCAAGGTGTCCCAATCCTTTATGTAGCAAAGGATAAGCATGGACAATTTCTAATAATAATAAAGGAGCTCCCGAGGACACATTGGGAATTATCGTCAAGCTAGTTTTCATCAAGTTCATATGATTCGCATTCGGTACTTTGATAATTTGATATGTGGGTGGACCGGTACTTGGGTACTGCCCTAACTTGTACAAACATCCCACTTATGATTAACCCCTATTGCAAGCATCCGGAACTACAAAAGAAGTATTAAGGTAAACCTAACCACAACATTAACCATATGGATCCATATCAGCCCTAACGAAGCAACGCATAAACTAGGGTTTAAGCTTCTGTCACTCTAGCAACCAATCATCTACTTATTACTTCCCCATGCATTCCTCCAGGCCCAAATAATGGCGAAGTGTCATGTAGTCGACGTTCACATAACACCACTAGAGGAAAAGACAACATACATGTCATCAAAATATCGAATGAATACCAAATTCAGATGGCAACTAATAGCAAGACTTCTCCCATGTCCTCAGGAACAAACACTACTGGAATCTGGCACTTTGCCATCTGCCATGGCAGATGGCAAAGGCATGGTTGGCGGATGGAAAAGGCTTTGCCATCTGCCAGCAGATGGCAAACAGTTTGTCTGAAACCCTGCCGGTAAAGGCTTCTTTGCCGTCTGCTGGCTGATGGCAAAGAGCCTGTGTCTTTGCCATCAGCTGCAGATGGCAAAGCCTCTTAACGGAGTTAGCCCCGTTAGAAGGCTAACGACATACTTTGCCGTCTGCCAGCAGATGGCAAAGGCTGCATGCTTTGCCGTCTGCCAACAGAAGGTAAAGAGCCCAAATAGGCCAGCCCAAATTTTACATATAGATGACACGTGGCCTCTTTGCCATCTGCCAGCTAATGGCAAAGCTCTTTGCCATCTGCCAGCAGATGGCAAAGTGACTATATTGCCCCATTTAATTTTGTTTTTTCTTATATCAGTTCATTTTCACAGAAAATCAAACACAAATATATTTATATGACCAATATAGCATATTCAACACATATTACCAATAGTCATGAACACGTATATATCCAACACATGTTACCAATAGTAGCAAGTTTCATTCGTACATATACATAGATTCATCAATATTACACAGTTTTATCCATAGGTAGCAAGTTTCACAAGGTCAAAACAAAAACTAAATACAAGCACTCCATCAACCCAAGCTTCCGTGATCTTAAGAAAATCTGTAAAATGGGAAAGAAGAAAGTTAGAAGAACAAGACTAGAAGAAGAAGATTATTATGATGCAACTAAAATGTGAAGATTATCATGATGCAACTTATATCTGTAAAATAGGTCATTTTGGAGCTAAGTATGGTTATTATGTCATTTTTGAGCTAGCTAAGCATACTAAGTCATTTTGGTGTAAAACATGCTAAGGTCATTCTAGAGCTAAGTAAGGTTATTATGTCATTTTGGAGCTAGCTAAGCATGTGAAGTCATTTAGGAGCTAAAATATGTCATTTCTTAAGCATATTATGTCATTTTAGAGTTAGCTAAGCATATTAAGTCATTTTGGAGGAAAAGATGCTAAGTATAGGTCATTTTAGAGCTATCCTAGGTTAAATAGGTCATTTTTAAGCTAGCTAAGCAAGTTTTCTTCCATGGGCAATTATATGTAGCATTATCAAGAGTCACAAACAGAGAAGGATTAAAGGTGTTGATTGACAACACAGAGTACCCAAGCGAAGTTTGGACAATAACCACTTTGATAAACATGATTCTCAAATCATATTAGCCGACAAGATTCCATAAGCAAGATAAGAAACCATATGTGTAGCTAATTCAGATCTTGCATTTGTGTGTGCACCATATAACACTAGAATGTAACGCGCGCTTCGCTGTGCCATTCTTCGGTCCTAGGATTCACATTTCCGCTCTCTTGCGGGCATATTGTTAGCCATAATCCAACATGCAACAGATTTGAGATTTGAATGCAAAGGGCATTAAAAAAAATCTACAACTGAAAATTCAGAAGAAGAAAAAGGTGGCAGGACATCTCTAGGGCAGTCTAGCTCTACCATTGCCTTCACCATCGGTCAAAATGAGCAGAGATAACTGAAGTTGCTAGGGGACTCCTCCAATATCTATCTCAAATAGCAAGTCCACACGCACCATATCTGAGCTAGATTATGCACCCCCGGGCTGAATTACTACTCGGGCAATGCCAGGTTAAATTACTACTTCGACATCCTGCTTCAAAGAATTAAAGTTCAGTTGGTTGGTTTGAGACCGACAGTTGCTTTTTCTTAGCTTTTTAGAATCTATTGTTCATTCTGTATGTCTACGACTTTGTAGCGATGGAAATGCAGTCGATCACATCTAGTGGCCGAGTGTTCCATTTAGCAAGTTGGACAGTTGAAGGTGCTTGGCTTGGATAGTTGGAGGTGGTTAATTGTTTATCACTGACATAATTGAATTATTGTTTTCTTATGTAGAACAAGGGATCCAACGGTGGCATTCCACTGGACAGAAAGTGATTCGCCTCACTGAAATGAAAATGACGATAATTGAGAACGATGATAATCATCAAGGCAACAGAGTTCCAGCTAACACTTTTATCAGACATCCAATACATTGAATTGTTCTATCTTCCGTTTTTCTAAGGACCAAATAGTAGACTAATCGACTGTGAGTATGCACACTTACATTTTAAACTTGTACACCAAGAGCATGTTTCCCAAATAAAAACAATTCAGGTTAGAAACAGTTTTGTACACTCTGAAAGACAAAAAAAATCAACCTTCTGATAAGACAGTTCCATCTTTGGCATATAACACAAAAGAATCTTTGGCGAAAAGCCCATAAAAATCGAAAGCCAAGCACTCGTGCACTATACAATTTTCATGTACACGCCAGATGGAAGCCATCATCAATGGTGGCCGCAGCTCCACCTACAAACTGATTTTCTTGTTGCAATCACCAGAATATGAGCTGATTGTAAAGAGCTCAGTATCATGTCTATGGATGCTTCTATAACTCGAATTCAACATTCAAAACTCAGCATGTTTATTAATTAGCCTAATTCAGTTCTACCTAGAACCATCAGCAAACACTAAATGTATGTCAACATTGGACTTCACTCATGATCCAAGACATAACATGTCATGCTTTGACTCTGATTAAAGATATTTGAAATAGATTAACACAGAAACATGGGATCTATCATACTCGAAGCATCCACTTCTTAAACCTTGATATTTTGGTTCTTATCACAAACTCTAAACATGTGGCAGCATAAGATTTATCCTCAACCTCGACTGAAACAGTTTTCAGTTCCATCACTAACTCTGCTAGAAACTAACCTCTAAACTCTCAAAATGTGTGGAGCATCTCATCCTTTATAGCAATCTGATATTGAAGAAAGCACTTCCTCCAGAAAATTTAATTTCCTTGATACCTGAAGCAGAATACTTATCTACACAAGGGAGTTGTAACATATAAGAAAACTAACATGATAAGATCAACGGATTACCTAAGTCAGGAAAAATGCAGACATGTATTCCCCTTCGTGCTTCTTTGCAACCTCCTCTCTTTGTTGCCAGGTTAAGTAAGACAATCTGTAGTTAAAAAAAACAATAGGTGAAAATCATGATTGTCTGCCCCAATTGATCGACCAACGATGGTCCGATACAAAACAGAGGAATAAAACAGCGACCAGGGCGATCGTTCTACGAAATATATGATAATCTCATATACATTCGTAGTACAATCAAAAATAAAAATATGAATTAGAAGGAAATGCATTATTTTCCATTTTTTAGTACTTCAGGAATGTAGCAGGACAAGTTGTATAACGTGACATCAGACCAGCAACTTCCTTGAATCAAGCATGCTTATATCATTTCATAATATGAGCTTGCACACAAGACTCAAATGGGAGCATGAGGTAGGCCGTTTCTTCTAGCTAGTTATAAGATTGATGTGGTGTATTGATAAAAAATATAATGGAATTATCACCATGAACTATACCCTATGCAAGGTACATATACAGAAAGAACTACAGAGGGACCATGTTAAAACTGTTCTAGAAGGGGAGATAATTGAACAGCATAGAATCCTTCCTCCTGAAGCCTCGTATAATGCGTGCGCTTGAGATCACGCTTGAGTTCTCTTCCTATCAAGATCCTCATGAAAAGAGAATAATAATAGTAATAAAAAATCACGGATAATAAACAGTACTGCATCGGTAATGTATACATAAGGGGCCTTGCAAACAGGTCTAAACTGCAGAAAGATATTTTTATGTTCATCCTCTTTTCTGGCAAGAGCTATTAATCATTTCAAATGGTGGATTATGTAGATTATCATTTGTGATTATAATCACAAGGACAATACAGTGTAATAGATATAAAAATAGAACATGGTAGTATAATTTATGTTTAATAGTCCCTGACATGAAAACATGACAAAGGGGGGAATTTCCCTGTCCAACAATGTCTACCGTCATTAAAAAGAACGACAATTGATCACCAAACCTATGGAGTACTGAAATTTCCTCTCATTCCAGAACTTGTACTATTCAAGACAACAACATTTCAAGTGCACTTAAATATGTTTAACAAAATGAATGGTAAATAAATAAACATACCCAGGGGATGCACGTTCTTTCCGTCCTTTAGAATGTAGAGTGTTTGTCCATATGGTACACATATGAAATCTCTTCCTCAGAACTTAGTGTTTGCCCATATGGCACAAAATAGCATCGGAAGATTTACAGATCGACGCCACGGAGCATAGACACAAATTCACCTACAGGTTGGAAGCATAGGTAAAAAAACTAGATTTAATCACCATACATAACCACTATACCTCATTCCTCCAATGAAATCAGTCAATGGTTCTGCCAATTTCTTTCTTATAAAATGTAGTCGAGCAATGTGGTGTGTTCGAATTTCAACTGCACTTGGAGCAACGCAATCAGGTTGTTCCGAGCAGTACCATGTGGTCCATAGATAGCACACAACTACCTCCAATATCTAACTTCTATACAAAAAAATACTGGAAATAGTAAGAGCGAAGAGCAGACCTGCAAACGAAATCGCTGGAAGAAAGAGCATCACGAGTTCAGTCATTTCCTGCCAACCGGGGGTTCGGCAGGAAGTCAACGGTGGCGTATGACGATGTACTATGAGGATGAAACAGAGAAGGGTTGTAGTGACATATTTAAGGTACTTGCAGCTCTCAACACCCGACGACATGAGGCGCCCCTGAACGGGCGCGAGGTCGAGGAGTGGGCGGTGCCAGGCAACTGGAAGCCGCTACCCGGAGGGATCTAGCGGCGCGAGACGACCGGGTGCGAGCTCAAGGCGCCGGACCTCTTAATCATCTCACTTTAAATCTCTCATTACCTAGCAGAGACCACACACAAGCCACCACAGCCCCAACACGGCAACACATGCACGCGCCGCCCAGCCATCAGACCCCCACCCCGCCTCCGACCACGCTTCTGCCGACCCACTCTGCTGCCGTCCACTATGCATCTCCCTCGGCTGCAGCCCCAGCAAGAAATACTAACAAAACGCGGCATCCCGACGACCGGGGCCTGTCGACAAACAAGCGGATCACAACCCATTCTCCCAGAAAAAAACAGAGACGAACCAGGTCGTGTCACTAGGCACTAGGAACGCGGCATCCACCATCTCCACCCAGCAGCCGGATCATGGCCCGAGCGCCATTCGCGTGATCCCAAGGCGCGACGCCAACCCCGAACCAGACCAAAGGAAATCTATGGTAGAGAGGGAGGAGAGGGGGCGTGCACCGTATCCGGCGTCGAGGGAGGCGGTGTGGAAGACGCCGGCGTAGGCGGATCCGCCGCGGACCTGGACCTCGACGGGGCGGGCCGTGGACGAGGGGGAGGGTCGGCGACGGGGCGGGGGTGGGCCGGCGATAGGGCGGGGGAGCGACGTGGCCGGCGATGGGGCGGGGGAGCGACGGGGCCGGCGACAGGGTGGCGGGGGAGGGCCGGCGACGGGGCGGGGGAGGGCCGGCGACGGGGCGGGGGAGCTATGGAAAAGACGTTATAAGCAGATGGCAAAGATGTTATTTGAATTGTTCTTTGCCATCTGGGCGGGCGCGAGGTCGAGGAGCGGGCGGTGCCGGCGACAGAGCTTTGCCGTCTGCCAGTTCTTTGCCATCTGTTTTTTATAAGCAGATGGCAAAGACGTTATTTGCCATCATCTGTCAGATGGCAAAGAGCTGGCTGATGGCAACTTCCCTGTTTCCAGTAGTGAAACGTAACTACTCACAAAGCATATTCATGTTCATAATCAGAGGAGTAATAATATGCATAAAGGATCTGAACATATGATCTTCCACCAAGTAAACCAATTAGCATCAACTACAAAGAGTAATCAACACTACTAGCAACCCACAGGTACCAATTTGTGGTTTTGATACAAGATTGGATACAAGAGATGAACTAGGGTTTTTAGAGGAGATGGTGCTGGTGAAGATGTTGATGGAGATTGACCCCCTCCCGATGAGAGGATCATTGGTGATGACGTTGGTGACGATTTCCCCCTCCCGGAGGGAAGTGTCCCCGGCAGAACAGCTCCGCTGGAGCCCTAAATTGATTCCGCCTCGTGGCGGCTGAGTTTCGTCCCGTAATCTTGCCCATGATTTTTTCCAGGGTAAAAGTGATGATATAGCAGAAGATGGACGCTGGAGGCCCACTAGGGGGCCCAGGAGATAGGGGGCGCGCCCTATAGGGGGGCGCCCCCCTGTCTCCTAGACTGGGTGTGGGCCCCCTGGCAATCCAAAGGTACCAATTTGTGGTTTTGATACAAGATTGAATACAAGAGATGAACAGGTACCTGTGGGTTGCTAGTAGTAATCAACACTACTAGCAACCCACAGGTACCAATTTGTGGTTTTGATACAAGATTGGATACAAGAGATGAACTAGGGTTTTGAGAGGAGATGGTGCTGGTGAAGATGTTGACGGAGATTGACCCCCTCCCAATGAGAGGATCATTGGTGATGACGTTGGTGATGATTTCCCCCTCCCGGAGGGAAGTGTCCCCGGCAGAACAGCTCCGCCGGAGCCCTAGAGTGATTCCGCCAAGCTTCCGCCTCGTGGCGGTTGAGTTTCATCCCGTAAGCTTGCCCACGATTTTTTCCAGGGTAAAAGTGATGATATAGCAGAAGATGGACGCTGGAGGCCCACCAGGGGGCCCAGGAGATAGGGGGCGCGCCCTATAGGAGGGGGGGGGGCGCCCTATAGGGGGGGGGGCGCCCCCCTGTCTCCTGGACTGGGTGTGGCCCCTCTGGCCTATTTCTTTCGCTCAAAAATTCTTATTAATTCCAAAAAGTTGTTTCGTGGAGTTTCAGGACTTTTGGAGCTGCGCAGAATAGGTTTCCAACGTTTGCTCCTTTTCCAACCAGAATTCCAGCCGCCGGCATTCCCCCTCTTCATGGTAAACCTTGTAAAATAAGAGAGAATAGCCATCAGTATTGAGATATAACGTGTAATAACAGCCCATAATGCAATAAATATTGATATAAAAGCATGATGCAAAATGGACGTATCAACTCCCCCAAGCTTAGACCTCGCTTGTCCTCAAGCGGAAGCCGAAACCGAAAAATATGTCCACATGTTTAGAGATCAAGGTGTCAATAAAAATAAAATACGGACATGAGGGCATCATGATCATTCTAATAACAGCAACATATATAGATTTTATCATATGATTTCCTATGCTCAAGTATCAATCAATTCACAATGTCAAGTATGGTTCAAAAACTTTATTGGGAACTAATAAACTATAATCTCAGTCATTGAAGCAATTGCAATTTATTGTAACATCAGAAAGAGTCAGCAATAGAGCTTTTTAGCAAGCTCACATACTTAACTATCTCGTAGTCTTCTACATTTGCTAACACTCACGCAATACTTGTGGTTATAGAGTTTCAGCCGGACACTGAGAAAGATAGGGGCTTATTGTGTTGCCTCCCAACGTATTCACCTTTAGGTGATGTCAACAATAATAGTCCATGCTAACTTACATCCAATTGGAGATATATGTCATGATCTTTCAAACACGAGGAGCTTGCCAAAAGATAAAATGAAAAAAAGGGAAATGTGAGGATCACCTTGACTCAAGCATAAAGTAAAAACATAAAGTAAAAGATAGGCCCTTCGCAGAGGGGAGCAGAGGTTGTCATGCACGTTTAGGGTTGATGCACGAAATCTTAATGCAAAAGAACGTCACTTTATATTGCCCCTTGTATGTGGACCTTTATCATGCAGTCTGTCGCTTTTATTACTTCCACAACAAGTTCGTACAAAGCTTATTTTCTCCACACTAATAAGTCATACATAATTAGAGAGCAATTTTTATTGCTTGCACCGATGACAACTTACTTGAAGGATCTTACTCAATCCATAGGTAGGTATGGTGGACTCTCATGGCAAAACTGGGTTTAAGGATATTTGGAAGCGCAAGTAGTATTTCTACTTGGTGCAAGGAATTTGGCTTGCATGAGGGGGAAAGGCAAGCTCAACATGTTTGGAAGGTCAATGACAATATACTTTAACTGAGATGTCGGAAAACATAAACCATTACGTTGTCTTCCTTGTCCAACATCAACTCTTTTAGCATGTCATACTAAATGAGTGCATCACAATCATAAAATATGTCCAAGATAATATATTTATATGTGAACCCCTCTTTCCTTATCACTTCCTATTAATTGCAATGATGACCAAGGCTACGTTCATCAACTCTCAACAATTTTTGTGCCTCATAGTTTCTATGTGTGAAGTTATCACTATCCATAAGATCAATATGAACTCTTTTATTCTTTCTACTTTCTCAAGATCATAGCAACATAGCAAAGCCCTTGACTCAACACTAATCTCTATTATAGATAGCACATGGACTCGATTACATAAAGAGATCACAATGCAAAACTCAAAACTACTTGATATCAAAACTTCAAACTACTAGATCAAGATACTGCTAAAAGGATCGAACTAAATAAAGCGGTAAAGATAGGAGTGTGATGGTGATACGATACCGGGGCACCTCCCCCAAGCTTCGCAATTTCCAAGGGGAGTGCCCATACCCATGTGATTATGTCCTTGGAGGTGATGGAGGTGGTGATGATGACAGTGTATAATCGCACATTGAGCGTAAAAGTTCCTCCAACTTGCGGATAATGCCCTTAAGCCCAGCAACATGATCCTTCAACAGAATATTCTCCTGTGTGAGATACTTGTTCTGTGTGCGAGCTAACTCAATAATCTTGAAAGCTTCAATCTCTGTTGGGGTAAAGAGGTTAGGTAAAGGTTGAGCGATATCTTCTTCTTTCACCGCCGGAGCTTGAACCTCCATGGCTTTCTTGATCCCTTCATCCATATTGATCTCTTCTGGTTCTTCTCTTTTCAACTCTATCTTCAAAAGCCAAGCATCCTTGTCTTCATTGTTGGAGGAGGGTGAAGTCATGATGCTCTAAATCTGCAACAGAAACAACTCAAAATGAAAACAGAGGATATTTGCGTGATACGGTGGTCAAAACCTTCGGGAGTATATATAATGAATTTTTACCAACCAAAATACGTAACATAAAAGAAAACGGAGCCTCGTGTCCCTTTCGGACTACTTCTTTCTTCCTAAAATTCTTAAATAATCCAAAACTGATAAAAAATGTCATGAAACTTGTTTTGGAGTCGGTTTACTTACCGTACCACATACTTATACCTTTTCGGAGTCTGGAACATTCTGGAAAGTGTCCCTTATGTATTCCTCAGGGGTTACGGTTTCAGTAATATTAGTTTGAACATTGATAGGATTACCTGAAATATAGTGTTTAATTCTTTGACCGTTAACCACCCTTGGACTTGTGCCTTCGAAGTTGTTGATTTTTCTAGCACCAGAATGATAGACCTCCTAGATAACGTAGGGACCTTCCCATTTTGAGAGAAGTTTTCCTGCAAAAAATCTTAAACGAGAGTTGAATAACAACACATAATCTCCTACGTTAAACTCACGCTTTTGTATCCTCTTATCATGCCAGCGTTTGACTTTTTCTTTGAAAAGCTTGGCATTCTCATAGGCTTGGCTTCTCCATTCATCAAGTGAGCTAATATCAAACAACCTGTTCTCACCGGAAAGTTTGAAGTCATAATTGAGTTCTTTAATAGCCCAATATGCCTTATGTTCAAGTTCAAGAGGTAAATGACACACTTTTCCATAAACCATCTTATAAGGAGACATACACATAGGATTTTTGTATGCAGTTCTATAGGCCCGTAATGCATCATCATGTTTTTTGGACCAATTCTTTCTAGATCTATTCACAGTCTTTTGCAAAATTAATTTGAGCTCTCTATTGCTCAACTCTACTTGACCACTAGACTGCGGATGATAAGGAGATGCTATTCTATGATTGACATCATACTTAGCAAGCATCTTACAGAAAGCACCATGAATAAAATGTGAACCACCATCAGTCATAAGATATCTAGGGACTCCAAACCTCGGAAAAATAACTTCTTTAAGCATTTTAATAGAAGTGTTATGATCAGCACTACTAGCTGGAATAGCTTCTACCCACTTAGTAATGTAATCAACAACAACTAAAATATGTGTATAACCATTAGAGGCAGGAAAAGGTCCCATATAATCAAAGCCCCAAACATCAAACGGTTCAATAACAAGAGAATAATTCATAGGCATTTCTTGACGTCTACTAATGTTACCTATTCTTTGAAATTCATCACAAGATAAGACAAACTTACGAGCATCCTTGAAGAGAGTAGGCCAATAAAAACCAGATTGTAGTACC
This sequence comes from Triticum aestivum, assembly GCF_018294505.1. Classification (NCBI taxonomy): domain Eukaryota; kingdom Viridiplantae; phylum Streptophyta; class Magnoliopsida; order Poales; family Poaceae; genus Triticum; species Triticum aestivum. The sequence continues at coordinate 452,981,281 of NC_057813.1, forward strand.
TTGTGTGCAGTTCTATCTCCAGCGTGGTGTCCTCCATAAGATTCAGAGTGACACTTACGTAGAATCTATTCATGTTCATGCTCAGGCACACAACGTCTAATAACACCATCTACTCCTTCTTTATAAAGGTGTGGATCATCCCAGAAGTAATGTCTTAAATCATAAAAGAACTTTTTCTTTTGCTGGTATGTGAAACTAGGAGGTATAAATTTAGCAACAATATAATTAGCATAATCAGCATACCAAGGAGCAGTACGAGAAGCATTGACGACCGCTAATTGTTCATCAGGAAAGCTATCATTAATAGGCAGTGGGTCATCAAGAACATTCTCTAACCTAGACAAGTTATCTGCAATGGGGTTCTCAGCTCCCTTTCTATCAATAATATGCAAGTCAAATTCTTGGAGCAAGAGAACCCATCTAATGAGTCTAGGCTTAGCATCTTTCTTTTCCATAAGATATTTAATAGCAGCATGATCAGTGTGAATAGTAACTTTGGAATCAACAATATAAGGTCTAAACTTACCACATGCAAATACAACTGCTAAGAACTCTTTTTCAGTAGTAGCATAATTTCTCTGGGCAGTATCAAGAGTCTTACTAGCATACTGGATAACATTCAATTTCTTATCGACTCTTTGCCCTAAAACAGCACCTACAACATAATCACTAGCATCACACATAATTTCAAAAGGTAAATTCCAATCAGGTGGCTGAACAATAGGTGTAGTGATCAAAGCTTTCTTAAGTACTTGAAACGATTCTACACAATCATCATCAAAGACAAAAGGAATATCTTTTTGCAATAAATTAGTCAGAGGCCTAGAGATTTTAGAAAAGTCCTTAATGAACCTCCTATAAAAACCGGCGTGACCAAGGAAACTTCTTATACCTTTTATGTCCTTGGGACATGGCATCTTTTTGATAGCATCAACTTTGGCTTTATCAACTTCCATACCTCTCTCGGAGATCTTGTGCCCCAAGACAATGCCTTCATTAACTATAAAGTGACACTTTTCCCAATTCAGGACGAGACTAGTGTCTTCGCATCTCTACAAAACTCGATCAAGGTTGCTCAAACAATCATCAAAGGAGGATCCATAAACGGAAAAGTCATCCATGAATACCTCACAAATCTTTTCACAAAAATCAGAGAATATAGCCATCATGCATCTTTGAAAGGTAGCAGGTGCATTACATAAACCAAAAGGCATACGTCTATAAGCAAAAGTACCAAAAGGGCAAGTAAAAGTAGTTTTAGATTGATCCTTCGCTGACACAGGTATCTAAGAGAAACCAGAATAACCATCTAGAAAGCAAAAATGTGTGTGTTTGGATAGCCTTTCTAGCATTTGATCAATAAAAGGTAAAGGGTAATGATCTTTCTTAGTAGCTTTATTTAACTTGCGGAAATCAATTACCATCCTATAACCTGTAATAATTCTTTGCGGGATCAATTAATCTTTATAATTAGGAACAACAGTAATACCTCCCTTTTTAGGGACACAATGGACAGGGCTTACCCATTCACTATCAGCAACGGGATAAATAATACCTGCCTCAAGGAGCTTTAGTATCTCCTTTCTTACCACTTCCTTCATCTTGGGATTTAATCGTCTTTGAGGATCTCTAACTGGTTTGGCATTTTTCTCCACTGAAATTTTGTGTTGACATAATGTGGGACTAATGCCCTTAAGATCATCCAGAGTATATCCAATAGCTGCTCGGTCCTTCTTCAGAGTTTTCAGTAATCTTTCTTCTTCTTTCTCTGAAAGGTTAGCACTAATAACAACAGGATATATTTCTTTTTCATTAAGATAAGCATAATTAAGATTATCAGGTAATGGTTTAAGTTCAAACACGGGATCACCCTTGGGTGGAGGGGGATCCCCAAGAATTTCAACGGGAAGGTTATGTTTCAGCATAGGTTCCTGTTTAAGGAACACTTCATCTATTTCCTACCTTTCATTCATAAACATATCGTTTTCATGGTCTAGCAAATATTGTTCTAACGAATCAGTTGGAGGGACAGCAATGGAAGCAAGACCAATAATCTCATCCTTACTAGGTGGTTCCCTTTCACGAGGTTGTCTACTAAACTTAGCAAAATTAAACTCATGAGACATACCATCTATGCCAACAGTGACAATATTCTTTTCACAATTAATCTTAGCACTAGCAGTATTCAAGAAGGGTCTACCAAAAATAATGGGACAAAAATCATCTTGTGGGGAACCAAGAACAAGAAAATCAGCAGGGTATTTAACCTTCCCACACAAAACTTCAACATCTCTAACAATCCCAATAGGTTTAATGGTATCCCTATTAGCAAGCTTAATAGTAACATCAATGTCTTCTAATTCAACGGGTGCAATGTCGTGCATAATTTCTTTATAAAGATCATAAGGTATCGCACTAGCACTAGCACCCATATCACATAAGCCATGATAACAATGATCTCCTATTTTAACAGAAATAACAGGCATGCCTACGACAAGTCTACGTGTCTTAGTATCAGGTCTAGCAATATTAGCAGTCTCACCCAAGAAAGAAATAACATGCCCATCTAAGTCCTCATCCAAGAGATCTTTAACCATGGCAATACTAGGTTCAACATTAATTTGCTCAGGAGGTGTATAAGTCCTAGTATTACTCTTACGAACAATAGTCGAAGCTTTAGCATGATCCTTTATCCTAACAGGAAAAGGAAGTTTTTCAACATAAGCAGTAGGAACAATAGGATCACTATAGGTAATAGTCTTTTCTTCGACTGTAATAGGTGCAACTACTTTCACTTCAATAGGAGGATTATATTTAAACCACTTCTCTTTATGGAGATCAACGTGAGTAGCAAAAGATTCACAAAAAGTAGCTACTATCTCAGGGTCAAGTCCATACTTAGCGCTAAATCCACGAAAAGCATCGGTATCCATAAAAGATTTAACACAATTGAACTTAGGTGTCATACCTGACTCCTTACCATCGTCAGAACCCCAATCTTCAGAGTTGTGTTTAATTCTTTCCAATAAGTCCCATTTGAAATCAATAGTCTTCAGCATATAAGAACCAGCACAGGAAGTATCGAGCAGGTTGCGATTATCAAGAGAAAGCCGAGCGTAAAAATTCTGAATAATCATTTCCCGATAGAGCTCGTGATTGGGGCATGAATATAACATTGACTTAAGCCTCCCCCAATCTTGAGCGATGCTTTCTCCTTCGCGAGGCCAAAAATTATATATGTAATTACGATCACGATGAACAAGATGCATAAGATAGAACTTCTGGTGAAATTCCAACTTCAATCGCTTATAATTCCAAGATCTCGTATCATCACATAGCCTATGCCATGTCAATGCATCTCTCTTCAAAGATAAAGGGAAGAACTTCCTTTTGACAACATCATCGGGAATACCTGCAAGCTTAAATAATCCACAAACTTCATCCACAAAGATAACGTGTAAATCGGGATGCAATGTTCCATCTCCTGCAAATGGATTAGCTAGCAGTTTCTCTATCATACCCAAAGGAATCTCAAAGTGAATATTTTCATAAAGTTCAGTAGGTTGAGTTCTGGTTGGGGTGAAGATACCCCAAACAAGCCCCTCAAAGGTTTAGTTTCCATAGTGACAAGTAACACAAAATTTCAGCACACTATATAAATGTTTCCTTACTAAGTTCCACTCACCAAAAGCGCTACACTCCCCGGCAACGGCGCCAGAAAAGAGTCTTGATGACCCACAAGTGTAGGGGGTCAATCGTAGTCCTTTTGATAAGTAAGAGTGTCGAACCCAACGAGGAGTAGAAGAAAATGATAAGCGATTTTCAATAAGGTTTTCTCTGCAAGCACTGAAATTGTAGGTGATAGATAGTTTTGTGATAAAATAAATGGTAGCGAGTAACAAGTAAATAAAGTAAATAAAGTGCAGCAAGGTGGCCCAATCCTTTATGTAGCAAAGGATAAGCCTGGACAATTTCTAATAATAATAAAGGAGCTCCCGAGGACACATTGGGAATTATCGTCAAGCTAGTTTTCATCACGTTCATATGATTCGCGTTCGGTACTTTGATAATTTGATATGTGGGTGGACCAGTACTTGGGTACTGCCCTAACTTGGACAAGCATCCCAATTATGATTAACCCCTATTGCAAGCATCCGCAACTACAAAAGAAGTATTAAGGTAAACCTAACCACAACATTAAGAATATGGATCCATATCAGCCCCTAAGGAAGCAACACATAAACTAGGGTTTAAGCTTTTGTCACCCTAGCAACCCAACATCTACTTATTACTTCCCCATGCCTTCCTATAGGCCCAAATAATGGTGAAGTGTCATGTAGTCGACATTCACATAACACCACTAGAGGAAAAGACAACATACATCTCATCAAAATATCGAACGAATACCAAATTCACATGACTACTAATAGCAAGACTTCTCCCATGTCCTCAGGAACAAACATAACTACTCACAAAGCATATTCATGTTCACAATCAGAGGAGTAATAATATGCATAAAGGATCTGAACATATGATCTTCCACCAAGTAAACCAATTAGCATCAACTACAAAGAGTAATCAACACTACTAGGAACCCACAGGTACCAATTTGTGGTTTTGATACAAGATTGGATACAAGAGATGAACTAGGGTTTTGTGAGGAGATGGTGCTGGTGAAGATGTTGATGGAGATTGACCCCCTCCCGATGAGAGGATCATTGGTGATGACGTTGGTGATGATTTCCCCCTCCCGGAGGGAAGTGTCCCCGACAGAACAGCTCTGCCGGAGCCCTAGATTGATTCCGCCAAGGTTCCGCCTTGTGGCGGCGGAGTTTCGTCCCGTAAGCTTGCCCACGATTTTTTCTAGGGTAAAAGTGATGATATAGCAGAAGGTGGACGCTAGAGGCCCACCAGGGGGCCCGGGAGATAGGGGGCGCGCCCTATAGGGGGGGTCGCGCCCCCTTGTCTCCTGGACAGGGTGTGGGCCCCCTGGCCTATTTCTTTCGCTCAGAAATTCTTATTAATTGCTAAAAGTTGTTTCGTGGAGTTTCAGTACTTTTGGAGCTATGCAGAATAGGTTTCCAACGTTTGCTCCTTTTCCAGCCAGAATTCTAGCTGCCGGCATTGCCCCTCTTCATGGTAAACCTTGTAGAATAAGAGAGAATAGCCATAAGTATTGAGATATAACGTGTAATAACAACCCATAATGCAATAAATATTGATATAAAAGCATGATGCAAAATGGACATATCAGTCACTGCGAAAGGGGACGATGTCGAAGACTACATCTTCCGTACGGTGATTGTCCGGAGATCCGAAGACCACTTCCAGTGTGATTGAGCCCGTGCAACAGGCTTCTACACTTGGTATGACACCTTTGAAGGTGGTTTTTGTGGGCTTGATCCTTGAGGGGTTGATGCCCATTTTGCACGCTGTATCTTGGTATAGCAGGTTCAGGCTGCTACCTCCATCCATAAGGACTTGTGTGAGGTGGAATCCGTCAATGATGGGGTCGAGGACTAGTGCGGCCGAGCCACCATGACGGATATTGGTAGGATGGTCCCTGTGATCGAAAATGATCGGCCAAGAGGACCATGGGTTACACTTTGGGTCGATTTTATAGACTTCCCTTAGTTTACATTTCCACTTGGGGATGTGGCTTGCGCATATCATATTCACCGTTTTCACCTGGGGGGGGGGATTTCTTCTGTCCTCCTGTATTCAGTGATCGGGGCTCCTCGTCGTTGTATCTTTGAGACCCTCTTCCCTTGTTTTTGGTGTCTGACCTGCCGGCTTGTCTGAAGACCCAGCAATCTCTATTGGTGTGGTTGACTGGTGTTTCTGGGGTGCCATGAATTTGGCATGGACGGACGAGTATGCAGTCCAAACTGGACGAGCCTGAATTTTTTTTGTTGAATGGCTTCTTCCGCTAACCGGACTTGGAGCCGCTGAATCCGGCATTGACTGTGTTTGTGTTTTGCGGCGCTTGTGTTTGTTGCGCCATGGTTTGTCATTGCTATCCTTGGCTTTCAATGTGCTCGGATTGCTTGCTGTATTGTTGCTACGAGCCAACCAGCTATCCTCTCCCGCGCAAAAGCGGGTCATGAGTGTTGTAAGGGCTGCCCTGGACTTTGGCTTTTCCTGGCCGAGATGTCGGGCAAGCCACTCGTCTTGGATGTTATGCTTAAAGGCCGCTAAGGCTTCGGCATCCGGACAGTCGACAATTTGGTTCTTTTTGGTTAGGAATCGGGTCCAAAATTTCCTGGCTGACTCTCCCGGTTGTTGGGTTATGTGACTTAGATCGTCAGCATCCGGTGGTCTCACATAAGTGCCCTGGAAGATGTCAAGGAATGCATCTGCCAGGTTCTCCCAACTCCCGATGGAGTTTGCCGGCAGGCTGTTCAGCCAATGCCGAGCCGGTCCCTTGAGTTTTACTGGGAGGTATTTGATGGAGTGTAGATCATCTCCGCGGGCCATGTGAATGTGGAGGAAAAAAAATCTCCTATCCATACTGCGGGGTCTGTGGTACCATCATATGATTCGATGTTCATGGGTTTAAACCCTTCCGGGAATTCATGATCCATTACTTCATCAGTGAAGCATAGGGGATATGCCGCGCCTCTGTGCTAGGCTTCATTGTATTCAGCCCGGCCGGATTTGTTAGTGTATCCGGCGTGACGATACCTGTCACGCTTTGGGGCGCGCCCCCCGTGATCCGTAGATCGATCTTGACTGTCCTGCTTTGTTTTCCAATACATCTCGCAGGTCCTTCGTGTAGCCCCGGGCCTTAGTATTATCGTTTGATAGGAGACGGGGTGCGGTTTGGACTTCGGGCTGGTACGCCGCTTTGTCGCGGCCACGGGGTGGCCGGTCAGCCGCATCTTGCACTGGCAGCGTGGGTTTTAAGGCCTCCTCCTCGAGTTGAGGTAGCAGCCTGCCCTTTAGGTAGCTTTTGCTAGGGCGCTCGAGTCCGTATTCCTCGGTAGCCAAGACCTCGGTCCATCTGTCAGTTAGCAGATCTTGATCAGCTTGAAGCTGTTGCTGCTTTTTCTTTAGGCTTTTCGCAGTGGCTATAAGCCGGCATTTGAAACGCTCCTGCTCGACGGGATCCTTAGGCACGATGAATTCTTTGTCGCCTAGGCTCACTTCATCTTCGGAGAGAGGCATGTAATTATCATCCTCTGATTCTCCATCTGTTGCATGTTCTTTAGGGCTAGCTTGCCCATACTCTTGCCCGGCCTGCTCGAAGCCTGGTTGGGTAGGATTGTTTTCGTCTTCGGCATCATCCGGATTGTTACCTCTTGTGCCGGTATAGCTATTTTTGCTATGGCGGGGCTTGGAGCGGCGCCTATGACGTCGGTGCTTAGATTGCTTCTCCAAGGGGTTATCGTCCGTTGCCTCATTGCCATTGTTTTCTTTGGGGGTGTCCACCATATATATATCGTATGATGAGGTGGCTGTCCAGCGCCCTATAGGTGGTGGTTCCTGTTCTTCTCCTGTATCATCGTCCATACCGTCGATGTCTTCGGAGATGAAGTCAAGCACATCGGTTAAGTCATCGACGGCGGCTATTAAGTGGGTGGTGGGTGGGGAACGAATTTCTTCGTCATCCGCTTCCCACTCCAACCGGACATAGTTCGGCCAAGAATCTCTCGACAAGGAAAGAGACTTTAATGAGTTCAGCACATCACCCATGGGTGAGTGTTGAAAAATATCCGCGGCGGTGAACTCCATGACCGGTGCCCAATCCGATTCGATAGGCACGAATGTCGGTGTCAAAACCGGCGGATCTCGGGCAGGGGGTCCCGAACTGTGCATCTAAAGCTAATGGTAACAGGAGGCAGGGGACACGATGTTTTACCCAGGTTCGGGCCTCCTCGATGAGTGAGGTAATACCCTACTTGCTGCTTGATTGATCTTGATATATGAGTATTACAAGAGTTGAGTCTACCACGAGATCGTAGAGGCTAAACCCTAAAAAATAGCCTCTGATTATGATTGTTGTTGTCCTACGGACTAAACCCTTCGGTTTATATAGACAAAGGAAATCTACATATCCGTATATCCAAGCTCGCCTTCCACGCAAAGGAGGTCCCATCCGACACGGGACAAAAGTCTTCAATCTTGTATCTTCATAGTCCAATAGTGCGCCAAAGTCTATTAGTCCGGCTGTCCGAGGACCCCTTAATCCAGGACTCCCTCAGTAGGCCCTGAACCAGGCTTCAATGACAATGAGTCCAGCACGCAGATTGTCTTCGGCATTGCAAGGCGGGTTCCCTCTCCGAATACTCCATAGAAGATTCAGGACACAAGGGTCATGTCCGGCTCTGCAAAAAAAATTCCACATACCACCGTAGAGAGCACGATGTTCCATAAATATAATCCGCTGACAACTTTTTATAGCGTGACATCACGCCACGGACCGGTCATTATTCGAACCGTTTTTCATAACCAGCCATTCCACGTAACGCGAGGCGGTTTCCTTGACACGTCTTGTCGAAGCAGAGATCATGTCCCTTTATCACGGGATTCTCATCAATACAAGTATGGGTAACCCAACCACGCCATCAATCGTGGCACTTGGGAAATAAGCGATCTTAACGGGTGACGAGGACATGTATTAGGGGTAGGGTAACAGGCCTGACCTAAAGACCTACCCATGGACACCGTACACTTTGTACCGGGCCCCTGGGCCAGATCTTTGTATCGCAACTTGGAACAGTACTGACAGCAACAACACTAACACAACAGTACTCGTGTAGCTCATTCTCATTGCCATGTAACTCATCGAATGCAAGCTAGGCATGAGTGTTGTGGAGCATTACATTGATGCTCCAATTGATCAGGAGGTGAGGGGTAGAAGCACTCTTATAAAGCCACCCCAACACTAGACTTATCGTTTTCTACTCTCTTCTTTGCCATTAACAGTCTCAGGACTTAGCTCAGGCATGGATCGTTTCTCTCAAAAATTGTAATCTGATATGTACTCTTAAACAACAGCCTTCGGAGACAAACGTTGAAGTGTAATTTTAGAGGCCCAACAGAAAACAATGTCACATTGCATCTGAGTAGAACTTTGTGTGGAAATATGCCCTAGAGGCAATAATAAAAGTATTATTATATTCATGTTCATGATAAATGTCTTTTATTCATGCTATAACTGTATTATCCGGAAATCGTAATACACGTGTGAATACTTAGACCACAATATGTCCCTGGTGAGCCTCTAGTTGACCAGCTCGTTGTGATCAACAGATAGTCATGGTTTCCTGACTATGGACATTGGATGTCGTTGATAACGGGATCACATCATTAGGAGAATGATGTGATGGACAAGACCCAATCCTAAGCATAGCATAAAAGATCGTGTAGTTCGTTTTGCTAGAGCTTTGCCAGTGTCAAGTATCTCTTCCTTCGACCATGAGATCGTGTAACTCCCAGGATACCGTAAGAGTGCCTTGGGTGTATCAAACGTCACAACGTAACTGGGTGACTATAAAGGTGCATTACAGGTATCTCCGAAAGTATCTGTTGGGTTGACACGGATCGAGACTGGGATTTGTCACTCCGTATGACGGAGAGGTATCTCTGGGCCCACTCGGTAATGCATCATCATATGAGCTCAATGTGACCAAGGTGTTGGACACGGGATCATGCATTACGGTACGAGTAAAGTGACTTGCCGGTAACGAGACTGAACAAGGTATTGGGATACCGACGATCGAGTCTCGGGCAAGTAACGTACCGATTGACAAAGGGAATTGCATACAGGGTTTGATCGAATCCTCGACATCGTGGTTCATCCGATGACAACATCGAGGAGCATGTGGGAGCCATCATGGGTATCCAGATCCCGCTGTTGGTTATTGACTGAGAGCGTCTCGGTCATGTCTGCATGTCTCCCGAACCCGTAGGGTCTACACACTTAAGGTTCGGTGACGCTAGGGTTATTAGGAAGACTAGTATGTGACTACCGAATGTTGTTCGGAGTCCCGGATGGGATCCTGGACGTCACGAGGAGATCCGAAGGGTCCGGAGGTAAAGATTTATATATGGGAAGTTGTCAAACGGACACCGGGAAGTTTCGGGGTCATACCGGTATTGTACCGGGGCCACCGGAAGGGTTCCGGGGGTCCACCGGGAGGGGCCACCCCTCCCGGGGGCCACATGGGCTGCATGGGGCAGGGAGCCAGCCCCTGGTGGGCTTGGCCGCACCCCCCTCCCTTGGGCCCATGCGCCTAGGGTTGAGGGGGAACCCTAGAGGGGGCGCCCCCCCCTTGGCTTGGGGGGCAAGCCACCCTCTCCCCTCTCCCTAGGCCGCCGCACCCCCCTAGATGGGTTCTAGGGGGCCGGCCCCCCTTCTCCCTTCCCCCTATAAATAGAGGGGTGAGGGGAGGGCAGCCGGACCACCCTCCAAGGCGCAGCCGTCCCCTCCCCAACACCTCTCCTCCTCCGTTGTGTGACTTGGCGAAGCCCTGTCGGAGTACTGCCTCTCCACCATCACCACGCCGTCGTGCTGCCGGTGGAGCTGTCTTCCTCAACCTCTCCTTCCCCCTTGCTGGATCAAGAAGGAGGAGACGTCTCCCGTCCCGTACGTGTGTTGACGCGGAGGTGCCTGTCCGTTCAGCACTTGGTCATCGGTGATTCGAATCACGTCGAGTACGACTACATCATCACCTTGCAAGCTTCCGCACGCGATCTACAAGTGGTATGTAGATGCAAACTCTCTCCCTTGACTCGTTGCTTAGATGAACTCATAGATGGATCTTGGTGAAACCGTAGGAAAAATTTTAATTTTCTGCAACGTTCCCCAACAGTGGCATCATGAGCTAGGTCTATGCGTAGTTCTCTTTGCACGAGTAGAACACAATTTTGTTGTGGGCGTGGATTTTGTCATCTTACTTGCCTCTACTAGTCTTTTCTTGCTCAACGGTATTGTGGGATGAAGCGGCCCGGACCAACCTTACACGTACGCTTACGTGAGACCGGTTCCACCGACTGACATGCACTAGTTGCATAAGGTGGCTGGCGGGTGTCTGTCTCTCCCACTTTAGTTGGAGCGGAATCGATGAACAGGGCCCTTATGAAGGGTAAATAGAAGTTGACAAAATCACGTTGTGGTGATTCGTAGGTAAGAAAACGTTCTTGCTAGAACCCAATTGCAGCCACGTAAAAGATGCAACAACAATTAGAGGACGTCTAACTTGTTTTTGCAGCGATTGATCATGTGATGTGATATGGCCAGAAGTTGTGATGAATGATGAATTGTGATGTATGAGATCATGTTCTTTGTAATAGGATTCACGACTTGCATGTCGATGAGTATGACAACCGGCAGGAGCCATAGGAGTTGTCTTTATTTTTTGTATGACCTGCGTGTCATTGAATAACGCCATGTAAACTACTTTACTTTATTGCTAAACGTTAGTCATAGAAGTAGAAGTAGTCGTTGGCGTGACAACTTCATGAAGACACGATGATGGAGATCATGATGATGGAGATCATGGTGTCAAGCCGGTGACAAGATGATCATGGAGCCCCGAAGATGAAGATCAATGGAGCTATATGATATTGGCCATATCATGTCACAACTATATAATTGCATGTGATGTTTATTATGTATTATGCATCTTGTTTACTTAGGACGACGGTAGTAAATAAGATGATCCCTTATAAAATTTCAAGAAGTGTTCTCCCCTAACTGTGCACCGTTGCTACAGTTCGTCGCTTCTAAGCACCACGTGATGATCGGGTGTGATGGATTCTTACGTTCACATACAACGGGTGTAAGACAGTTTTACACAGCGAAAACACTTAGGGTTAACTTGACGAGCCTAGCATGTGCAGACATGGCCTCGGAACACGGAGACCGAAAGGTCGAACACGAATCGTATGGAAGATACGATCAACATAAGAATGTTCACCGACGATGACTAGTCCGTCTCACGTGATGATCGGACACGGGCTAGTCGACTCGGATCGTGTAACACTTAGATGACTAAAGGGATGTCTAATCTGAGTGGGAGTTCATAATTTGATTAGAACTTAATTATCATGAACTTAGTCTAAAACCTTTGCAAATATGTCTTGTAGATCAATGGCCAACGCTAATGTCAACATGAACTTCAACGCGTTCCTAGAGAAAACCAAGCTGAAAGATGATGGCAGCAACTATACGGACTGGGTCCGGAACCTGAGGATCATCCTCATAGCTGCCAGGAAACAATATGTCCTAGAAGGACCGCTAGGTGACGCTCCCGTCCCAGAGAACCAAGACATTATGAATGCTTGGCAAACTCGCGCTGATGATTACTCCCTCGTTCAGTGCGGCATGCTTTACAGCTTAGAACCGAGGCTCCAAAAGCGTTTTGAGCACCACGGAGCATATGAGATGTTCGAAGAGCTGAAACTAGTTTTTCAAGCTCATGCCCGGGTCGAGAGATATGATGTCTCCGACAAGTTCTACAGTTGTAAGATGGAGGAAAACAGTTCTGTCAGTGAGCACATCCTGAAGATGTCTGGGTTGCACAACCGTATGACCCAGCTGAACATTAACCTCCCAGAGGAGGCGGTCATTGACAGAATCCTCCAGTCGCTCCCACCAAGCTACAAGAGCTTTGTGATGAACTACAACATGCAGGGGATGGAAAAGACCATTCCTGAAGTGTTCTCGATGCTGAAGTCAGCAGAGGCTGAAATCAAGAAAGAACATCAAGTGTTGATGGTCAATAAGACCACTAAGTTCAAGAAGGGCAAGGGTAAGAAGAACTTCAAGAAGGACGGCAAGGAGGTTGCCGCGCCTGGTAAGCCAGTTACCGGGAAGAAGTCAAAGAATGGACCTAAGCCTGAGACTGAGTGCTTTTATTGCAAGGGGAAGGGTCACTGGAAGCGGAACTGCCCCAAATACTTAGCGGATAAGAAGGCTGGCAACACCAAAGGTATATTTGATATACATGTGATTGATGTGTACCTTACCAGTACTCGTAGTAACTCCTGGGTATTTGATACCGGTGCCGTTGCTCATATTTGTAACTCACAGCAGGAGCTGCGGAATAAACGGAGACTGGCGAAGGACGAGGTGACGATGCGCGTCGGGAATGGTTCCAGAGTCGATGTGATCGCCGTCGGCACGCTGCCTCTACATTTACCTACGGGATTAGTTTTGAACCTTAATAATTGTTATTTAGTGCCAAGTTTGAGCATGAACATTGTATCTGGATCTCGTTTAATACGAGATGGCTACTCATTTAAGTCTGAGAATAATGGTTGTTCGATTTATATGAGAGATATGTTTTATGGTCATGCTCCGATGGTCAATGGTTTATTCTTAATGAATCTCGAGCGTAATATTACACATGTTCATAGTGTAGATGCCAAAAGATTTAAAGTTGATAACGATAGTCCCACATACTTGTGGCACTGCCGCCTTGGTCACATTGGTGTCAAGCGCATGAAGAAGCTCCATGCCGATGGACTTTTAGATTCTCTTGATTATGAATCGTTTGACACGTGCGAACCATGCCTTTTGGGCAAAATGACCAAGACTCCGTTCTCCGGAACAATGGAGCGAGCAACCAACTTGTTGGAAATCATACATACCGATGTGTGCGGTCCAATGAGCATTGAGGCTCGCGGAGGATATCATTATGTTCTCACTCTCACTGATGACTTGAGTAGATATGGGTATGTCTACTTAATGAAACACAAGTCTGAGACCTTTGAAAAGTTCAAGGAATTTCAAAATGAGGTAGAGAATCAACGTGACCGAAAGATAAAATTCTTACGATCAGATCGTGGAGGAGAATACTTAAGTCACGAATTTGGTACACACTTAAGGAAATGTGGAATCGTTTCACAACTCACGCCGCCTGGAACACCTTAGCGAAACGGTGTGTCCGAACGTCGTAATCGCACCCTATTGGATATGGTGCGGTCTATGATGTCTCTTACCGACTTACCGCTATCATTTTGGGGATACGCTCTAGAGACAGCTACATTCACTTTAAATAGGGCACCGTATAAATCCGTTGAGACGACACCGTATGAATTATGGTTTGGAAAGAAACCTAAGCTGTCGTTTCTAAAAGTTTGGGGATGCGATGCTTATGTCAAGAAACTTCAACCTGAAAAGCTCGAACCCAAGTCGGAAAAATGTGTATTCATAGGATACCCTAAGGAAACTGTAGGGTATACCTTCTACTTAAGATCCGAAGGCAAGATCTTTGTTGCCAAGAATGGATGCTTTCTGGAAAAAGAGTTTCTCTCGAAAGAAGTAAGTGGGAGGAAAGTAGAACTCGATGAAGTACTACCTCTTGAGCGGGAAAGTGGCGCAGCGCAGGAAACCGTTCCTGTGATGCCCACACCAACTGAAGAGGAAAATAATGATGATGATCAAGGTACTTCGGATCAAGTTACTGCTGAACTTCGTAGGTCCACAAGGACACGTTCCGCACCAGAGTGGTACGGCAACCCTGTCCTGGAAATCATGTTGTTAGACAACAATGAACCTTCAAACTATGAAGAAGCGATGGCAGGCCCGGATTCCAACAAATGGCTTGAAGCCATGAAATCCGAGATAGAATCCATGTATGAAAACAAAGTATGGACTTTGACAGACTTGCCCGATGATCGGCGAGCGATAGAAAACAAATGGATCTTTAAGAAGAAGACGGACGCGGATGGTAATGTTACAATCTATAAGGCTCGGCTTGTCGCTAAGGGTTATCGACAAGTTCAAGGGATTGACTACGACGAGACTTTCTCTCCCGTAGCGAAGCTGAAGTCCGTCCGAATCATGTTAGCAATTGCCGCATACTATGATTATGAGATATGGCAAATGGACGTCAAAACGGCATTCCTTAACGGGCATCTTAAGGAAGAACTGTATATGATGCAGCCAGAAGGTTTTGTCGATCCTCGGAACGCTAACAAAGTATGCAAGCTCCAGTGATCCATTTATGGACTGGTGCAAGCATCTCGGAGTTGGAACATTCGCTTTGATGAGATGATCAAAGCGTTTGGGTTTATGCAGACTTATGGAGAAGCCTGCGTTTACAAGAAAGTGAGTGGGAGCTCTGTAGCATTTCTCATATTATATGTAGATGACATACTCTTGATGGGAAATAATATAGAATTTCTGGACAGCATTAAGGCCTACTTGAATAAGTGTTTTTCAATGAAGGACCTTGGAGAAGCTGCTTATATATTAGGCATCAAAATCTATAGAGATAGATCGAGACGCCTCATAGGTCTTTCACAAAGCACATACCTTGATAAGATTTTGAAGAGGTTCAAGATGGATCAGTCCAAGAAGGGGTTCTTGCCTATGTTACAAGGTGTGAGACTGAGCTCGGCTCAGTCACCGACCACAGCAAAAGATAAAGAAGAGATGAGTGTCATCTCCTATGCTTCAGCCATAGGATCTATTATGTATGCCATGCTGTGTACCAGACCTGATGTAAACCTTGCCGTAAGTTTGGTAGCAAGATACCAAAGTAATCCCGGCAAGGAACACTGGACAGCGGTCAAGAATATCCTGAAGTACCTGAAAAGGACGAAGGACATGTTTCTCGTTTATGGAAGAGACGAAGAGCTCGTCGTAAAGGGTTACGTCGACGCTAGCTTCGACTCAGATCTGGATGACTCTAAGTCACAAACCGGATACGTGTATATGTTGAATGGTGGAGCAGTAAGCTGGTGCAGCTGCAAGCAGAGCGTCGTGGCGGGATCTACGTGTGAAGCGGAGTACATGGCAGCCTCGGAGGCAGCGCATGAAGCGATTTGGGTGAAGGAGTTCATCACCGACCTAGGAGTCATACCCAATGCGTCGGGGCCGATCAAACTCTTCTGTGACAACACTGGAGCTATTGCCCTCGCCAAGGAGCCCAGGTTTCACAAGAAGACCAGGCACATCAAGCGTCGTTTTAACTCCATCCGTGAAAATGTTCAAGATGGAGACATAGAGATTTGCAAAGTGCACACGGATCTGAATGTCGCAGATCCGCTGACTAAACCTCTCTCGCGTGCAAAACATGATCAACACCAGAACTCTATGGGTGTTCGATTCATCACAATGTAACTAGATTGGTGACTCTAGTGCAAGTGGGAGACTGTTGGAAATATGCCCTAGAGGCAATAATAAAAGTATTATTATATTTCAATGTTCATGATAAATGTCTTTTATTCATGCTATAACTGTATTATCCGGAAATCGTAATACACGTGTGAATACTTAGACCACAATATGTCCCTGGTGAGCCTCTAGTTGACCAGCTCGTTGTGATCAACAGATAGTCATGGTTTCCTGACTATGGACATTGGATGTCGTTGATAACGGGATCACATCATTAGGAGAATGATGTGATGGACAAGACCCAATCCTAAGCATAGCATAAAAGATCGTGTAGTTCGTTTTGCTAGAGCTTTGCCAGTGTCAAGTATCTCTTCCTTCGACCATGAGATCGTGTAACTCCCGGATACCGTAAGAGTGCCTTGGGTGTATCAAACGTCACAACGTAACTGGGTGACTATAAAGGTGCATTACAGGTATCTCCGAAAGTATCTGTTGGGTTGACACGGATCGAGACTGGGATTTGTCACTCCGTATGACGGAGAGGTATCTCTGGGCCCACTCGGTAATGCATCATCATTATGAGCTCAATGTGACCAAGGTGTTGGACACGGGATCATGCATTACGGTACGAGTAAAGTGACTTGCCGGTAACAAGACTGAACAAGGTATTGGGATACCGACGATCGAGTCTCGGGCAAGTAACGTACCGATTGACAAAGGGAATTGCATACAGGGTTTGATCGAATCCTCGACATCGTGGTTCATCCGATGACAACATCGAGGAGCATGTGGGAGCCATCATGGGTATCCAGATCCCGCTGTTGGTTATTGACTGAGAGCGTCTCGGTCATGTCTGCATGTCTCCCGAACCCGTAGGGTCTACACACTTAAGGTTCGGTGACGCTAGGGTTATTAGGAAGACTAGTATGTGACTACCGAATGTTGTTCGGAGTCCCGTATGGGATCCTGGACGTCACGAGGAGATCCGGAAGGGTCCGGAGGTAAAGATTTATATATGGGAAGTTGTCAAACGGACACCGGGAAGTTTCGGGGTCATACTGGTATTGTACCGGGGCCACCGGAAGGGTTCCGGGGGTCCACCGGGAGGGGCCACCCCTCCCGGGGGCCACATGGGCTGCGTGGGGCAGGGAGCCAGCCCCTGGTGGGCTGGCCGCACCCCCCTCCCTTGGGCCCATGCGCCTAGGGTTGAGGGGAAACCCTAGAGGGGGCGCCCCCCTTGGCTTGGGGGGCAAGCCACCCTCTCCCCTCTCCCCTAGGCCGCCGCACCCCCCCTAGATGGGTTCTAGGGGGCCGGCCGCCTTCTCCCTTCCCCCTATAAATAGAGGGGTGAGGGGAGGGCAGCCGGACCACCCTCCAAGGCGCAGCCCTCCCCTCCCCAACACCTCTCCTCCTCCGTTGTGTGCTTGGCGAAGCCCTGTCGGAGTACTGCCTCTCCACCATCACCACGCCGTCGTGCTGCCGGTGGAGCTGTCTTCCTCAACCTCTCCTTCCCCTTGCTGGATCAAGAAGGAGGAGACGTCTCCCGTCCCGTACGTGTGTTGAACGCGGAGGTGCTGTCCGTTCAGCACTTGGTCATCGGTGATTCGAATCACGTCGAGTACGACTACATCATCACCTTGCAAGCTTCCGCACGCGATCTACAAGTGGTATGTAGATGCAAACTCTCTCCCTTGACTCGTTGCTTAGATGAACTCATAGATGGATCTTGGTGAAACCGTAGGAAAAATTTTAATTTTCTGCAACGTTCCCCAACAACCCTATACCTTATTATTGTCGGAATCGTTCCCACGACAGTTGGCGCCCACCTTGGGGCATGGCGTCTATCGATCCATGATGCATATGGTTTTTCATTCATCTATTTTCGTATTCATGCAGTTCATACAAACAATTGAAGCACCGCAAAAGCTAAGGAGAAGATACATCTTCAACCGACACAACGAGCGTGCATGACCATTCACAAACGTGTCTGATCAGGCGATTTACTTCTACTCTTCGAGGTCCGGTACCGCTGGAGACGCGCCGCCGCCTGGCTGTGTGCGGCTCCTCTTCGCCGAGCACTCCGGCTGTGCCAACGACCTGCGCCGCTACCTCAATTCCACAGGCGACGACCCCGACGCCACAGAAGACACCGAGGGTGAGGCGAATCGCACGCTCGACCAGACCAGCTGGGGCGGCCACCAGCGCACCTCCCGCTTCCACTTCTCCGTCGAGCTCAGCCCAACCGTCTGCCGGCTGCGGCGTCCGCAAGCGTTCAGCAGTCACTCCGGTGACGTGGGTGCTCGGCTGCTCCCCGACCCCCAGGCCTTGGGCGCATCCGTCCGCGCCGGATTGATGCATCGGATCGACACCTCTGGCGGAGTTTCCGAGTCCCCCTCGCTGAAGTTGGCGTTCGGGGGCAGGGAACCAACCCTGTCAACCGCTCGTCCTGCTCGCCTGTATGGGCGCTAGCCGCATGCGAGCGCGGCCCACCGGCGCCGGGCCGTCTCCCCGTCATACAGAAAAAGGAAACAGAGGAACCTGGGTTGACCATTTCGCTAAGGTAATTGCCTCATTAAAGGGCTCATCAGGTGAGTATTTCCAGCATCAATTACTTATTTACTGCTGCCAAAACAAATGCGCTCATTTGGCTACTTTCGCTCTTATCGCGACAGTTATTAGTGCACGCATGCATGCACTATAACCACGGGACTTTAAGTCTCTCCAAAAGTCGTCAACTCAGGGGAGTTTTTGATCATCAATAGATATTCATAGCTATACTTGCTATACTAACTTGCAGGTCGCTCGTCCGGACAGCACAACAATTCACTCGACCAGACAGCACATCAATTCACTCGTCCGGACAGCACATCGATTCACTCGGACGAACATATATCTCGCACGGGCGAGTAACATGATGACATGTTAACTCGTATGAAGTTTGCATCTACACGACTAACATGCAGGCACTTGGTCAGTCGTGTGATCCCACTCGGTCGAATGCCTCCTTGACTGACATGCTCAACTCGGCCACCCCGCACATCTTCGCTCGGTTGGGCGCATCTTCATCGGCTTGCCCGACAAGATAAGTGTATTTTCATAGTTCATCCGCATACATTGTACATACGGATAACTAAACGTCCAATATCGTTCGGGTGGATTCCGCACTCGGACGAACAATGTGCAGGTTTGCTCAAACAACTAAACGTCCACACATTCGCCTACCGCACACCGCCAGTCTGCTGGATGCGCCACCACTCGACTGCCACGCGCGTCGTCACTCGGTTGTACACATCATCGACAACGAATACTGCCGCCAACTTATAAGGCCAAAATTCACTCGGATGGAATTTGTCCAGTCGAATGGAACTTGTTCAGTCGGCCGTCCAACTACGGCCAGCTGCATCTTCATCAACTCCTCCGATGATGGACAATCCGCTGGATGCCTCTTCATCAATTGGCCGCCCCGGGCATCGTCACTCAGCTGAACGTGTCTATATCACGACCGCCCTGCGCGCCATTACTCCATGCATGCGTCTGCATCACTCGGACTCTCCGCACGTCGCCACTCTGCGGGACACGTCTACTTCACTCGGGAGTTTCGCACGTCGTTACTCCATGGGATGCAAATACTTCACTCGGACGCCGGCGCATCTTAACTCCGCCGGGGCTTCTTCACTCTGCCGGACGCGCCTGCTTCACTCGGATGTCCCGCACATTGTCATCCCGCGGCACACGTCTACATCACCCGGACGCTTCGTGCATCGCCACTTCGCGGGACGCGTCTACATCACTCGGACGCCCCGCGCATCGTCACTCCGTGGCACGCGCCTCTACTTCACTTGGGCGCTCCGTGCGTCGCCACTCCACAGGACACGTCTACTTCATTCGGCGCCCCGCGCATCGCCATCGGTTGGTCTCCTCATCACCACTCGGCCGCCCCGCGCGTCGCCATCGGTTGGTCACCTCATCACCACTCGGCCGCCACGCGCGTCGCCATCGGTTGGTCACCTCATCACCACTTGACCGCCCTGCGCGTCGCCATCGGTTGGTCACCTCATCACCACTCGGCCGCCCCGTGCGTCGCCACCGGTTGGTCACCTCATCACCACTCGGCCGCCCCGCGCGTCGCCATCGGTTGGTCACCTCATCACCACTCGGCCGCCCCGCGCGTCGCCATCGGTTGGTCACCTCACCATCACTCGGGCGCTCCGCGCGTCACCACTCTGCAGGACACGTCTACTTCATTCGGGCGCCCTGCGCGTCGCCATTGGTTGGCCACCTCATCACCACTCGGCCGCCCCGCGCGTCGCCATCGGTTGGTCACCTCATCACCACTCGGCCGCCCCGCGCGTCGCCACCGGTTGGTCACCTCATCACCACTCGGCCGCCCCGCACGTCACCATTGGTTGGTCACCCCATCACCACTCGACCGCCCCGCGCGTCGCCATCGGTTGGTCACCTCATCACCACTCGGCCGCCCGGCGCGTCGCCATCGGTTGGTCACCTCATCACAACTCGGCTGCCCCACGCGTCGCCATCGGTTGGTCACCTCATCACCACTCGGCCGCCCCACGCGTCGCCACCGATTGTTCACCTCATCACCACTCAACCGCCCCGCGCGTCGCCATCGGTTGGTCACCTCATCACCACTCGGCCGCCCCGCACGTCGCCATCGGTTGGTCACCTCATCACCACTCGGCCGCCCCACGCATCGCCACTGGTTGGTCACCTCATCACCACTCGGCCGCCCCGCGCGTCGCCATCGGTTGGTCACCTCATCACCACTCGGCCGCCCCGCGCGTCGCCATCGGTTGGTCACCTCATCATCACTCGGGCGCTCCGCGCGTCGCCACTCCATGCATCGCCACTCCGCGGGACACATCTACTTCATTCGGGCGCCCCGCGCATCGCCATCGGTTGGTCACCTCATCACCCACTCGGCCGCCCCGCGCGTCGCCATCTGTTGGTCACATCATCACCACTCGGCCGCCCCGCCCGTCGCCACCGGTTGGTCACCTCATCACCACTCGGCCGCCCCGCGAGTCGCCATCGGTTGGTCACCTTATCACCACTTGGCCGCCCCGCGCGTCGCCATCGGTTGGTCACCTCATCACCACCCGGGCGCCCCGCGCGTCGCCATCGGTTGGTCACCTCATCACCACTTGGCCGCCCTTCGCGTCGCCATCGGTTGGTCACCTCATCACCACTCGGTTGCCCCGCGCGTCACCACCGGTTGGTCTCCTCCTCACCACTCGGCCGCCCCGCGCGTCGCCATCGGTTGGTCACCTCATCACAATTCGGCCACCCCGCGCGTCACCATCGGTTGGTCACCTCATCATCACTCGGGCGCTCCGCGGGACATGTCTACTTCATTCGGGCACCCCGCGCGTCGCCATCGGTTGGTCACCTCATCACCACTCGGGCGCCCCACACGTCGCCATCGGTTGGTCACCTCATCACCACTCGGCCGCCCCGCGTGTGGCCATCGGTTGGTCACCTCATCACCACTCGGCCGTCCCGCGCATCGCCATCGGTTGGTCACCTCATCACCACTCGGCCGCCCCGCGCGTCACCACCGGTTGGTCACCTCATCACCACTCGGCCGCCCCGCGCGTCGCCACTGGTTGGTCCTCATCACCACTCAGCCGCCCCGCGCATCGCCACCGGTTGGTCACCTCATCACCACTCGGTCGCCCCGCGCGTCGCCATCGGTTGGTCACCTCATCACCACTGAGCCGCCCCGCGTGTTGCCACTCGGTGAGACACATCTATATCAATCGGCCGCCCCGCGCATCGCCATCGGTTGAACACATCTTCACCACTCGTCCGCTCGCATGTCTTCAAACAGCTAAGTCATTTCACATTCTATTATTTCCGTCTTTCCAAGTATCCTGTAATTCACACATCACGTTCAATCAGAGGCCACAACACCGAGTGTACCTCTACGCTCGGCTGCTTATTTTCACAGACTTGGTTAGTACTGGTGATGTGACTCCCGAGTCCAACTTCCATTTTTTCGCATACATCAATCACGAACACCATGTATCGTTCTTCATTTCGAGTTTGCATCGGTCCTCCGAGGCTGCTACTCAGTCAAAACACTACACTTCCGTTTTATTTGAGCCAGTATTCCAATGAGTTCAGTCGGATCCATCGCTTCGACAAGTTCGAATGGATCCTTCGCTCTTTCAGACTCTTGCTGGTTAACCAGCAAGCCCCTTGCACTCCCAGCGGGAGTCTATGGGTGTTATTCGCACAAATCATTTCAGCACACATCAAATTTCCTTGAGAAATTATTTCGTTGGCTTGTGTCATTTGTTTACACAAGTTACGCGATCACTCGACGGCTCTATGCGCCAACTTCATCGCTGCTCGGACTCGGTTACCATACCGGTCCCAGCGCACCACAACACCGACCTTGTCGTTCTGTTGACTTCAAACACATCTGACCAAGACCTCTTTGGAATCCTCTTCATCATATCAATAATATAGACCTCGTCAGGCATGAGACAGATAAGTCCATTTTATAATTAAACTTCACACTTCACTCTTTTGCGAGTTTTCCTCTTTCGAGCATCACTCGGAAGCTTCTCCTCATCTTTACCTGAGTCCGACTCGATGGATTCCAAATCATCCATTCAAAACTATATTTATCGTATTCCGACATGTCCGTTGTCGAAGCCTATAGTACGCTCGGGGGCTACGCCACACTCGGGGGCTGCATCTCACTTGGAGTGACACTCTCCTGAGTGGTCAAGTACTTCATCACCAGTCAGATCCTTCACTTCAACAAGTGCATTCGACCCGCCACTTTGACAAGTTTTATAATCACCCAGACGCTATGCACGCCATCTTCATTCCTACTCGGACTCAGTTGTCACACTAGTCTTGTTGTGTTGCAACCACACTACACCAACCTCATTGCTACATTAGGTTCGAAAGCATCTGTCTAACTCCTTCGAAGACCATTTCAGCCACTTGTCTGGACACGCAATCTGTCACTCGACCACCCTGCGCATCACCACTTGGCTAGACACGTAGTCCTTCACTCGGCCACCTCGCGCATCCTCACTTGGACGTCCTGCACCGCGCCACTCGGTTGTGCATGTCTTCACCACTTGGCCGCTCCGCGCGTTGCCTCTCGGTTGTGCATGCCTTCACCACATGGCCGCCCCGCGCGTCATGACTCGGCTGGACACATAGTCCTTCACTCGGCCACCTCGTGCATCCTCACTCGGCCGCCCGCGCGTTGCCACTCGGTTGTGCACGTCTTCATCATTCGACCACCTCGCACATCATGACTCGGCCACTCTGCGCGTTGAGTGCCACCAAGTTTTTCCTTGCAGTCAACATACTCAGAAAGAAGTACCCTTTAGTTTGATTATCAAAAGACATGATTTTATAGTCTTCCGAATAATTGTTGTTCATTTTTTACATGTTCTAAAATCCCCCAGTGGGTGTCTTAGCTGCGAATCCATTTCGCCTAAGTCGAAGAAAAATCCTACTGAGTGGTGAGTCTGCCTCTCACTCGGGGGCTTAGCTGCAGTCCAGTACTCGCCTAAGTAATAAAAAATCCTGCCGAATGGTGAGCGATCCTCCCACTGGGAGGCTTAGCTGCAGTCCAGTACTCGCCTAAGTAATAAAAAATCCTACCGAGTGGTGAGTCTGCCTCTCACTCGGGGGCTTAGCTGCAGTCCAGTACTCGCCTAAGTAATAAAAAATCCTACCGAGTGGTGAGTCTGCCTCTCACTCGGGGGCTTAGCTGCAGTCCAGTACTCGCCTAAGTAATAAAAATCCTACCGAGTGGTGAGCGATCCTCCCACTCGGAGGCTTAGCTGCAGTCCAGTACTCGCCTAAGTAATAAAAAATCCTACCGAGTGGTGAGTCTGCCTCTCACTCGGGGGCTTAGCTGCAGTCCAGTACTCGCCTAAGTAATAAAAAATCCTACCGAGTGGTGAGTCTGCCTCTCACTCGGGGGCTTAGCTGCAGTCCAGTACTCGCCTAAGTAATAAAAATCCTACCGAGTGGTGAGCGACCCTCCCACTCGGAGGCTTAGCTGCAGTCCAGTACTCGCCTAAGTAATAAAAAATCCTACCGAGTGGTGAGTCTGCCTCTCACTCGGGGGCTTAGCTGCAGTCCAGTACTCGCCTAAGTAATAAAAATCCTACCGAGTGGTGAGTCTGCCTCTCACTCGGGGGCTTAGCTGCAGTCCAGTACTCGCCTAAGTAATAAAAATCCTATCGAGTGGTGAGCGATCCTCCCACTCGGAGGCTTAGCTGCAGTCCAGTACTCGCCTAAGTAATAAAAAATCCTACCGAGTGGTGAGTCTGCCTCTCACTCGGGGGCTTAGCTGTAGTCCAGTACTCGCCTAAGTAATAAAAAATCCTACCGAGTGGTGAGTCTGCCTCTCACTCGGGGGCTTAGCTGTAGTCCAGTACTCGCCTAAGTAATAAAAATCCTACCGAGTGGTGAGCGACCCTCCCACTCGGAGGCTTAGCTGCAGTCCAGTACTCGCCTAAGTAATAAAAAATCCTACCGAGTGGTGAGTCTGCCTCTCACTCGGGGGCTTAGCTGCAGTCCAGTACTCGCCTAAGTAATAAAAAATCCTACTGAGTGGTGAGTCTGCCTCTCACCCGGGGGCTTAGCTGTAGTCCAGTACTCGCCTAAGTAATAAAAAATCCTACAGAGTGGTGAGCAATCCTCCCACTCGGGGGCTTAGCTGCAGTCCAGTACTCGCTTAAGTTTGAAAAATCCTACCGAGTAGTGAGCAATCCTCCCACTCGGGGGCTTGGCTGCAGTCCAGTACTCGGCTAAGTAATAAAAAATACTACCGAGTGGTGAGTTTTCCTCTCACTCGGGGGCTTAGCTGCAGTCCAGTACTCGCCTAAGTAATAAAAAATCCTTCCGAGTGGTGAGCAGTCCTCACACTCGGGGGCTTAGCTGCAGTCCAGTACTCGCCTAAGTTTGAAAAATCCTACCGAGTGGTGAGCAATCCTCCCACTCAAGGGCTTAGCTGCAGTCCAGTACTCGCCTAAGTAATAAAAAATCCTACCGAGTGGTGAGCAATCCTCCCACTCGGGGGCTTAGCTGCAGTCTAGTACTCGCCTAAGTTTGAAAAATCCTACCGAGTGGTGAGCAATCCTCCCACTCAGGGGGCTTAGGAGCAGTCCAGTACTCGCCTAAGTTTGAAAAACCCTACCGAGTGGTGAGCAATCCTCCCACTCGGGGGCTTAGCTGCAGTCCAGTACTCACCTAAGTTTGAAAAAATCCTACCGAGTGGTGAGCAATCCTCCCACTCGGGGGCTTAGCAGCAGTCCAGTACTCGCCTAAGTTTGAAAAACCCAACCGAGTGGTGAGCGATCCTCCCACTCGGGGGCTTAGCTGCAGTCCAGTACTCGCCTAAGTAAAAAGAAATCCTACCAAGTGGTGAGTCTGCCTCTCACTCGGGGGCTTAGCTGCAGTCCAGTACTCGCCTAAGTAATACAAAATCCTACCGAGTGGTGAGCAATCCTCCCACTCGGGGGCTTAGCTGCAGTCCAGTACTCGCCTAAGTTTGAAAAATCCTACTGAGTGGTGAGCAATCCTCCCACTCGGGGGCTTAGCTGCAGTCCAGTACTCGCCTAAGTTTGAAAAATCTTACCGAGTGGTGAGCAATCCTCCCACTCGGGGGCTTAGAAAAGTGCGGGTCGGCCACGGCCACCACCTCAGAGATGTACCATCAAGAAGAAGGACGAGATTGAGCGTGTCGCCAAGGCGAGCCACACTCAGCAACGTCAAGACCATTACTGAATACCTTGTTGATGAGTTGACCGGCCCCGCCGAATGGTGCGGGTCGACTATGACCGAAAGCAGATGGCTGATAGGAACGTCAAGACCATTGATGAGTGCCTTGCTGGTGACCTGAGACAGGAACGTCAAGACCATTGCTGAGGGCCTTGCTGATGAGCTGTTCAATGCTGCTCAAGGATCGTCCAACTAGTCGACTGCTGATTCCTCTTCAGAAGCTGTATCAAGCAAACAGAAACCAATCCGAGAGAAGAACAAGTTCGATCAGTACCAGCTAAAATGAGTTTTATTTCTCTCAGACCCCCGCCAACTGCCCGCAGTCGATGGCGGTCTCGGGGACTACACCCAGTGGGTGCACTAAGCGTGCCCCCACTGGAGTAATCTCCACTCGGTATAGCCTGACCAGTCCGAGTGATGAACAACAACAAAAAGACAGGCTCTAAGACTCCCGCCGACTGCCCACAGTCGACGGCATCTCGAGGACTACACCCAGTGGGTGCACTCAGCGTGCGCCCACTGGAATGGTATCCACTCAGAACGGTCCGCCTGGTCCGAGTGATGGCCAAATAACAAAAAAAGACACGTTCCAGGTGTGAAGAAATTCCGAGTAATCAGTTACTCGATGCAGGACCAGCTCAAAATCACTCCAAATAAATTTGCTATAAGGTGAGTTCAACGCTCCTCCGCGGACCCGTTTGAGCTCATTTCACTCGGACACCATGCAGTCTGGAATCCGTCCAGGTAACACGCGGAGATAAGACTGCCGGGTGACCAGAGGAAGTTCATAAGTGCCTCCTTAGCACTCGACTCATCTGGGAATACACCTCGACTCGACCCGCTCAACCTCGACCGATTTGGGGGCTAATGACGAGGACATGTATTAGGGGTAGGGTAACATGCCTGACCTAAAGAACCTACCCATGGACACCGTACACTTTGTACTGGGCCCCTGGGCCAGATCGCCATCCAGATGTACCGCAACTTGAAAGTCACTCAAACGGCAACAACCACTCGGAGCACGGCACTCCACTCGACGAGCTCATTCCACTCGGCCATGTAACTCACTCAGATATGCGAAGACCAGTAGTCAGCATGACGGTTTTGTTGTGGGCAGGCATTATGGCATTGATGCTCCACTTTGTAACATAGGAGGTGAGGGGGTGGCGCACTCTATATAAGCCACCCCACCACTAGACTTGTGGTTTTTCTACCTCTCTCTCTTTTCACCATTAGTCTCAGGACTTAGCTCAGGCATGGGGATCCGTTCCTCTCTCTCACACACACATTGTAATCTCCGGATATATACTCAGATAAAACAAAGCCTCTCCAGAGCACGAGACGTAGGGTTGTTATCTCCACCATGAGAGGCCCGAACTCGCTAAAACCACCGTGTCACCCATATGCATCTCGATAGATCATGCTCCGTTACCCTATACCTTATTATTGTCGGAATCATTCCCACGACAACGGGCAAGTGGGGAGGCGCACAGTTTCTACCGCCTTTATAAAGAGATAAGAATTCTCATCTTGCCCCCACGCCTACTTCCTGCTTCGCTCATCCATTCTCGCACACCCGAGCTCTAGCGCCCCAGATCTCACCTTCTCCGCACAGCCAAACATGTCCGGAGCGGGAGGCAAGTTGGTGGCCTCCTCCGTCAAGGATGAGGACATTACGAAGCTCCAGGCGGCCAGATATTTGGCCGCAGATATTGCGCACCGGCTCCAGGACGCAGGGCAGATCATTCCGACTCCAGGACCCCATGAGAGGGTCATGTTCCTTGCCCACTTCGTCCATGGACTGGGATTCTCCCTCCACCCGTTTGTCCGCGGGCTCTTGTTCTATTACGGGCTGGATTTTCATGATCTGGCCCCTAACTTCATCCTCAACATCTCGGTGTTTATCGTCGTGTGCGAGGCTTTTCTCCGCATCAGGCCCCACTTCGGCCTGTGGCTAAAGATTTTCAACGTGAAGCCGAAGATAGTGGTCGGCCAGCAGGCGGAGTGTGGTGGCGCCATGGTGGGCAAGATGCCCAGCGTCACCTGGCTCGAAGGCTCCTTTGCGGAGACCGTGAAGGGGTGGCAATAGGGGGAGTTCTACATCACCAAGTCGCGCAACGCCAACTGGGTGGCGGCCCCCAAATTCCGATCCGGCATCCCTGTGCGGCTCACTTCCTGGAAGAGGAAGGGCCTAGCCTGGGGCGCATCCGCGGAGCTGACCGGACCCTAGAACTGCGTCAAGAATATGATAACCAAGAATATAAAGCTTGTCAACATGGTCCAGGTCATTCTATTTCGCCGGATTCTCCCGTGTCAAAGACGGGCGTTCAACCTGTGGGAGTTCGACGTGGCCCAACACCAGACACTGCAAGAGCTCTTTGACACGTTGCACAAAGACGCATGGAAGGTGTTGTTCAGGTCCAGCGAAGTCCCTCCTCCTACTTCCGAGGACCGCGGACTCAGTGCCAAGCACCACGCCAATGCGGTAAGCATTCTACATTTTTCAAGGTGTGCCTTTCCTCAGTATATTCGTGGAAGGAACTTAAGCCACCGTACTGATCTAACAGGAATATGTGGCGACGGCGGATTAGATCGACTGTCCGGCTCCGTTGCCTGAAGATCCAGCAACCGCTCTCCTGATGGAGATGCTGGTTCCGGCACCTTATGAGGTTCCAAAGAAGAAGGCCAAGAAGAAGGCCGTGGGGACCAGGAAAAGTCTCCGGCGCAACATGGTGCCAGACTCATCGTCCGAAGACACCGAGGCGCACTCCTCCAACGACAACGAGGAGGAGGAAGAGGAAAACCCTCTCCCCCAAACCGAGGGGGAGAAGAAAAGGAAGGCCGATACGTCTCCAACGTATCTATAATTTATGAAGCATTCATGCTATTTTATTATCTGTTTTGAATGGTTACGAGCTTTATTATACACTTTTATATTACTTTTGGGACTAACCTATTAACCGGAGGCCCATCCCATATTGTTTTTTTATTGCCTGTTTCAGTATTTCGAAGAAAAGGAATATCAAACGGAGTCCAAACGGAACGAAACCTTTGGCAGCACGATTTTTGGGAAGATTATGACCCAGGAGACTTGGAGTTGAAGTAAATGGAGCATCGAGGAAGCCACGAGATAGGGGGCGCGCCCACCCCCTGGGCGCGTCCTACCCTCTCGTGGGCCCTCGAGGCTCCCCCGACCGACTTCTTTCGCCTATATAAGCCTACATACCCTAAAAACATCGAAGAAGAAGATAGATCGGGAGTTTCGCCGCCGCAAGCCTCTGTAGCCACCAAAAACCTCTCAGGATCCCGTTCCGGCACCCTGCCGGAGGGGGAACCCCTCACCGGAGGCCATCTTCATCATCCTAGCGCTATCCATGACGAGGAGGGAGTAGTTCACCCTCGGGGCTGAGGGTATGTACCATTAGCTATGTGTTTGATCTCTCTCTCTCTCTCTCTCGTGTTCTCTCTATGGCACAATCTTGATGTATCACGAGCTTTGCTATTATAGTTGGATCTTATGATGTTTCTCCCCCTCTACTCTCTTGTGATGAATTGAGTTTTCCCTTTGAAGTTATCTTGTCGGACTGAGTCTTTAAGGATTTGAGAACACTTGATGTATGTCTTGCCATGCTTATCTGTGGTGACAATGGGATATCACATGCCACTTGATGTATGTTTTGGTGATCAACTTGCGGGTTCCGCCCATGAACCTATGCATAGGGGTTGGCACACGTTTTCGTCTTGACTCTCCGGTAGAAACTTTGGGGCACTCTTTGAAGTAGTTTGTGTTGGTTGAATAGATGAATCTGAGATTGTGTGACGCATATCGTATAATCATGCCCACGGATACTTGAGGTGACAATGGAGTATCTAGGTGACATTAGGGTTTTGGTTGATTTGTGTCTTAAGGTGTTATTCTAGTATGAACTCTATGATAGATTGAATGGAAAGAATAGCTTCATGTTATTTTACTACAGATTCTTGAATAGATAGAACAGAAACGATAACTTTGAGGTGGTTTCGTACCCTACCATAATCTCTTCGTTTGTTCTCTGCTATTAGTGGCTTTGGAGTTACTCTTTGTTGCATGTTGAGGGACTGTTATATGATCTATCTATGTTATTATTGTTGAGAGAACTTGCACTAGTAAAAGTATGAACCCATGCCTTGTTTCCTACCATTGGAATACCGTTTACGCTCACTTTTATCATTAGTTACCTTGCTGTTTTTATATTTTCATATTACAAAAACCTATATCTAGCATCCATATTGCACTTGTATCACCATCTCTTCACCGAACTAGTTCACCTATACAATTTATCTTTGTATTGGGTGTGTTGGGGACACAAGAGACTCTTTGTTATTTGGTTGCAGGGTTGTTTGAGAGAGACCATCTTCATCCTATGCCTCCAACGGATTGATAAACCTTAGGTCATCCACTTGAGGGAAATTTGCCACTGTCCTACAAACATGTGCGCTTGCAGGCCCAACAACGTCTACAAGAAGAAGGTTGTGTAGTAGACATCAAGCTCTTTTCTGCCGCCGTTGTCGGGGAGGCTAGGTAAGCGGCACTCACACCCCATCAACTAAGCTCTTTTCTGGCGCCGTTGCCGGGGAGGTGAGTGCTTGAGGGTATATCTTTAGATCTTGCAATCGAATCTTTTTGTTTCTTGTTTTATCACTAGTTTAGTTTATAAAAGAAAACTACAAAAAAATGGAATTGAGTTTGTCTCATACGCTTCATCTTTTTAATATCTTTCGTGAGAATTATGGTAAGGAAAATTGTGCTCAATTTCTAGAAGAAGAATGCATTAAAATGTTTGGTACTAGATCTTTCTATGATGAGCATGATTGCAATGTTGTTAGTATGAATTCCTTGAATATCCATGATGCTAATGATATGCAAAGCCACAAGCTTGGGGAAGCTATGTTTGATGAAGATGATATTTTTTGTCCCCCAAGTTTTGATGAGCAAATTTATTATGATGAAAGCATGCCTCCTATTTATGATGATTATATTGATGAAAGTGGATTTGGAGAGGTCATGACTTTATTTAGTGATGATTCCACTATTTCGAAAGAGGTTCAAATTGATTATGAGAACAACGTTGCTATCTATGATGACTTGTATGCTATTAAGACTAATGATAACCATGAAACTTGTCATCATGATTTTAGTTTTCAATTGGATTATGCCTCACATGATAATTATTTTGTTGAGTTTGCTCCCACTAATATTCATGAGAAGAATTTTGCTTATGTGGAGAGTAGTAAATTTTTTATGCTTGTATATCATGAAAAGAATGCTTTAGGTGCTGGTTATATTGTTGAATTCATTCATGATGCTACTGAAAATTATTATGAGGGAGGAACATATGCTTGTAGGAATTGCAATAATATCAAGTTTCCTCCCTATGTGCTTAAAATTTTGAAGCTATGCTTGTTTTACCTTCCTATGCTAGTTGATTATTGTTTTCATAAGTTGTGTGCTCACAAAATCCCTATGCATAGGAAGTGCGTTAGGCTTAAATGTGCTATTCGTATGGTTCATGATGCTCCCGTTATGTTTCAATTATTATCTTTTATGTGAGCATCATTGCCATCATCATGCCTAGCTAGAAAGGCATTAAAGAAAAGCGCTTGTTGGGAGACAACCCAATATTTATCCTTACTGTTTTTGTGTGTTCACATGATTATGCTACTGTATTAATCATGTTTTATAGCTTTTGTTTCAATAAAGTGCCATGTAAGACCTTCAGGATGGCTTTTGGTGATAGTTGTGTTGATCCAGCTGAAAATAAGAAACTATTGCACCCAGTAAATTATTTTTGTTAATTCACAGAAACGTGATTCTGATCTGATTATTTTTGCTCTGGATTGGCACACCAATTTCTTAGGACTTCCTGATTTTGTAGAATATTTGGAGTTCCAGAAGTATACGTTTGATACAGATTACTACAGACTGTTCTGTTTTTGACAGATTCTGTTTTCTATGTGTTGTTTGCTTATTTTGATGCATCTATGGCTAGTATTAAGTAGTATGAACCATAGAGAAGTTGAAATATAGTAGATATTACACCAATATAATTTATAATGAGTTCATTACAGTACCTAAGTGGTGGTTTTTCTTATACTAACGAAGCTTACGAGTTTTCTGTTGAGTTTTGTGTTGTGGAGTTTTCAAGTTTTGGGTAAAGATTCAATGGACTATGGAACAAGGAGTGGAAAGAACCTAATCTTGGGGATTCCCAATGCACCCCAAGGTAATATTCAAGTACAACCAAGAGCCTAAGCTTGGGGATGCCCCGGAAGGCATCCCCTCTTTCGTCTTCGTTCATCGGTAACTTTACTTGGAGCTATATTTTTAATCGCCACATGATATGTGTTTTGCTTGGAGCGTCATTTTATTTTGTTAGTATTTGATTCCTGTTATTTAGATTAATGTTTTTCATCTTTATTTTCAATAAAAATGTCAAGGATAGCCTTTACCATGCTTATTTTGCTAGTATACATGTTGTTGTTTGAAAACCGAAAGTTTACCGCTGTTGCAAAAATTCCCTAGAAAAGTCAGAGAATGATATAATTTTGAAACTTTTTGACTGATAAATTTATTATAGTGGGAATTTTCTCTCATAATTTTTGGAGTTAGAGAAGTATTGATACTCTTGCATTCTTTACAGACTGTACTGTTTTGGCAGATTGCTGTTATGTTTGCATTGTTTGCATATGTTTGCTTGTTTAATTATTCTATTTGAGGATAGGAGTATTAAATATGCAGAGGCATTTAGTATGCAATGTTGAATAATAATTTTAGTGATTTGTTACAGTAGAAAATGATAAGGTTTTGTATTGGTTTATACTAACCTATCTCACGAGTTCTTGTTGAGTTTGGTGTGGATGAAGCTTTTGATGAAAAGAGAAACCATGATATGAGAGGAATTAAGGAGACACAAAAGTTCAAGCTTGGGGATGCCCAAGGAACCCCAAGATAATATTTCAAGAAGTCTCAAGCATCTAAGCTTGGGGATGCCCCGGTAGGCATCCCACCTTTCTTCTTCAACAACTATTGGTTAGTATCGGTTGAGCCTAAGTTTTTGCTTTTTCACATGAGTTGTGCTATCCTTGCAATGTCATTTTGTTTTGTCTAGCTTTCTGTCTAAATACAATACCAAGATCTGAAATTCTTAAATGAGAGAGAGTCTTCGCATAGTTACATAATTATTTAGCTACTCATTAATCTTCACTTATATCTTTTTGGAGTAGTTTGTCATTTACTCGTGTCCTTCACGCCTATGAGTAAATGGTTGAATAAGTTGAATGTCATAAATGTAAAATTATATATGTCTCATTTTCTTACCTCATGGGGAGTAATGACTTCATGCCTAAGAAGTAGAGGTTGTAAATTTATTGAAGGTTAGCAAGCATTGTATTGGTCATTTGAACAATTCATGAAAGAATATTGAAGGAAGAGAGATTTCACATATAAATATAATATCCTAGACATCTTTTATAGTTGGGAGCACTTATTTAGTATGACATGCTAAAGAGTTGATGTTGGACAAGGAAGACAACGTAATGGGTTATGTTTTCTCACATCTCAGCTAAAGTATATTGTCATGGATCATTCAAACATGTTGAGCTTGCTTTTCACCCTCATGCTAGTCAAAATTCCATGCACCAAACAGAGATACTACTTGTGCTTCCAAATATCCTTAAACCCAGTTTTTCCATGAGAGTCCACCATACCTACCTATGGATTGAGTAAGATCCTTCTAGTAAGTTGTCATTGGTGCAAGCAATAAAAATTGCTCTCTAAATATGTATGATCTGTTGGTGTGAAGAAAATAGCTTTATACGATCTTGTTATGGAAGCAATAAAAGCGACGGACTGCATAATAAAGGTCCATATACAAGTGGCAATATAAAGTGACGTTCATTCGCATTAAGATTTTGTGCATCCAAACCTAAAAGCGCATGACAATCTCTGCTTCCCTCTGCGAAGCGCCTATCTTTTACTTTATGTCTTTTACTTTTATGCAAGAGTCAAGGTGATCTTCACCTTTCCCTTTTCATTTTATCCTTTGGCAAGCACCACGTGTTGGAAAGATCCTGATATATATATATATATATATCCAATTGGATGTAAGTTAGCATGAACTATTATTGTTGACATCACCCAAAGGTGAATACATTGGGAGGCAACACTATAAGCCCCTATCTTTCTCAGTGTCCGATTGAAACTCCATAACCATTAGTATTGCGTGAGTGTTAGCAATTATAGAAGACTATATGATAGTTGAGTATGTGGAGTTTGCTATTCCTGAAAATAAGATGAATTGCAATTGTTTGATGACTAAGAATGAAGTTTGCTAGTTTTCAAGAAAGTTTTTGGTCTATGCTTTAACATGTGAATTGCTTGTTACTTGTTCGTGAGAAGTTTTATGAGATGAACTACTGTTATGACTTATAATCATGCTAGAAAAGGTGATTGAAATTATCATTGATCATACTTGTGCACCTGCTAGCATTCACACTTCATAAATTCTTTCTTTTATCATTTACCTACTCAAGGACGAGCAGGAATTAAGCTTGGTGATGCTGATACGTCTCCACGTATCTATAATTTATGAAGCATTCATGCTATTTTATTATCTGTTTTGAATGATTACGGGCTTTATTATACACTTTTATATTACTTTTGGGACTAACCTATTAACCGGAGGCCCAGCCCATATTGCTGTTTTATAGAAAAGGAATATCAAACGGAGTCCAAACGGAACGAAACCTTCGGCAGCATGATTTTTGGGAAGATTATGACCCAGGAGACTTGGAGTTGAAGTAAAGGGAGCATCGAGGAAGCCACGAGATAGGGGGGGTGCCTACCCCCCTGGGCGCACCCTACCCTGTCGTGGGCCCCTCGAGGCTCCCCCAACCGACTTCTTTCACCTATATAAGCCTACATACCCTGAAAACATCAAAGAAGAAGATAGATCAGGAGTTCCGCCACCGCAAGCCTTTGTACCCACCAAAAACCTCTCGGGAGCCCGTTCCAGCACCCTACCGGAGGGGGAACCCCTCACCGGTGGCCATCTTCATCATCCCGGCGCTATCCATGACGAGGAGGGAGTAGTTCACCCTCGGGGCTAAGGGTATGTACCAGTAGCTATGTGTTTGATCTCTTTCTCTCTCGTGTTCTCTCTATGGCACGATCTTGATGTATTGCGAGCTTTGCTATTATAGTTGGATCTTATGATGTTTCTCCCCCTCTACTCTCTTGTGATGAATTGAGTTTTCCCTTTGAAGTTATCTTGTCGGATTGAGTCTTTAAGGATTTGAGAACACTTGATATATGTCTTGCCGTGCTTATCTATGGTGACAATGGGATATCACGTGCCACTTGATGTATGTTTTGGTGATCAACTTGCGGGTTCCGCCCATGAACCTATGCATAGGGGTTGGCACACATTTTCATCTTGACTCTCCGGTAGAAACTTTGGGGCACTCTTTGAAGTACTTTGTGTTGGTTGAATAGATGAATCTGAGATTGTGTGATGCATATCGTATAATCATGCCCACAGATACTTGAGGTGACAATGGAGTATCTAGGTGACATTAGGGTTTTGGTTGATTTGTGTCTTAAGGTGTTATTCTAGTATGAACTCTATGATAGATTGAACGGAAAGAATAGCTTCATGTTATTTTACTATGGACTCTTGAATAGATAGAACAAAAAGGATAACTTTGAGGTGGTTTCGTACCCTACCATAATCTCTTCGTTTGTTCTCCGCTATTAGTGGATTTGGAGTGACTCTTTGTTGCATGTTGAGGGACTGTTGTATGATCTATCTATGTTATTATTGTTGAGAGAACTTGCACTAGTGAAAGTATGAACCCCATGCCTTATTTCCTACCATTGCAATACCATTTACGCTCACTTTTATCATTAGTTACCTTGTTGTTTCTATATTTTCAGATTACAAAAACCTATATCTGCCATCCATATTGCACTTGTATCACCATCTCTTCGCCGAACTAGTGCACCTATTCAATTTATCATTGTATTGGGTGTGTTGGGAACACAAGAGACTCTTTGTTATTTGGTTGCAGGGTCGTTTGAGAGAGACCATCTTCATCCTATGCCTCCCACGGATTGATAAACCTTAGTTCATCCACTTGAGGGAAATTTGCCACTGTCCTACAAACCTATGCACTTGCAGGCCCAATAACGTCTACAAGAAGAAGATTGCGTAGTAGACATCAAGCTCTTTTCTGGCGCATTGCCGGGGAGGCTAGGTAAGCGGCACTCACACCCCGTCAACTAAGCTCTTTTCTGGCACCATTGCCGGGGAGGTGAGTGCTTGAAGGTATATCTTTAGATCTTGCAATCGAATCTTTTTGTTTCTTGTTTTATCACTAGTTTAGTTTATAAAATAAAACTACAAAAAAACAGGAATTGAGTTTGTCTCATACGCTTCATCTTTTTAATATCTTTCGTGAGAATGATGGTAAGGAAAATTGTGCTCAATTTCTAGAAGAAGAATGCATTAAAATGTTTGGTACTAGATCTTTCTATGATGAGCATGATTGCAATGTTGTTAGTATGAATTCCTTGAATATCCATGATGCTAATGATATGCAAAGCCACAAGCTTGGGGAAGCTATGTTTTATGAAGATGATATTTTTTGTCCCCCAAGTTTTGATGAGCAAATTTATTATGATGAAAGCATGCCTCCTATTTATGATGATTATATTGATGAAAGTGGATTTGGAGAGGTCATGACTTTATTTAGTGATGATTCCACTATTTCGGAAGAGGTTCCAATTGATTATGAGAACAAAGTTGCTATCTATGATGGTTATTATGATGACCTGTATGCTATTAAGAATAATGATAACCATGAAACTTGTCATCATGATTTTAGTTTTCAATTGGATTATGCCTCACATGATAATTATTTTGTTGAGTTTGCTCCCACTAATATTCATGTGAAGAATTTTGCTTATGTGGAGATTAGTAAATTTTTTATGCTTGTAGATCATGAAAAGAATGCTTTAGGTTCTTTTTATATTGTTGAATTCATTCATGATGCTACTGAAAATTATTATGAGGGAGGAACATATGCTTGAAGGGATTGCAATAATATCATGTTTCCTCCCTATGTGCTTAAAATTTTGAAGCTATGCTTGTTTTACCTTCCTATGCTACTTGATTATTGTTCTCATAAGTTGTTTGATCACAAAATCCCTATGCATAGGAAGTGGGTTAGGCTTAAATGTGCTAGTCATATGCTTCATGATGCTCCTGTTATGTTTCAATTCTTATCTTTTATGTGAGCATCATTGCCATCATCATGCCTAGCTAGAAAAGCATTAAAGAAAAGCGCTTGTTGGGAGACAACCCAATATTTATCCTTACTGTTTTTGTGTGTTCACATTATTATGCTACTGTATTAATCATGTTTTATAGCTTTTGTTTCAATATAGTGCCAAGTAAGACCTTTAGGATGGCTTTTGGTGATAGTTGTGTTGATCCTGCTGAAAATCAGAAACTTTTTCACCCAGTAAATTAGTCTTGTTAATTCACATAAACGTGATTCTGATCTGATTCGTTTTGCTCTGGATTGGTACACTAATTGCTTAGGGCTTCCTACTTTTGTAGAATTTTTGGACTTCCAGAAGTGTACGTTTGATACAGATTACTACATACTGTTCCGTTTTTTAACAGATTCTGTTTTTTATGTGTTGTTTGCTTATTTTGATGCATCTATGGCTAGTATTAAGTAGTATGAACCATAGAGAAGTTGGAATACAGTAGATATTACACCAATATAATTTAGAATGAGTTCATTACAGTACCTAAGTGGTGGTTTTATTTTCTTATACTAACGGAGCTTACGAGTTTTCTGTTGAGTTTTGTGTTGTGGAGTTTTCAAGTTTTGGGTAAAGATTCGATGGACTATGGAATAAGGAGTGGCAAGAGCCTAAGCTTGGGGATGCCCAATGCACCCTAAGGTAATATTCAAGGACAACCAGGAGCCTAGGCTTGGGGATGCCCAATGCACCCCAAGGTAATATTCAAGGACAACCAAGAGCCTAAGCTTGGGGATGCCTCGGAAGGCATCCCCTCTTTCGTCTTCGTTCATCGGTAACTTTACTTGGAGCTATATTTTTATCCGCCACATGATATGTGTTTTGCTTGGAGCGTCATTTTCTTTTGTTAGTATTTGCTTGCTGTTGTTTAGATTAATGTTTTGCATCTTTATTTTCAATAAAAATGTCAAGGATAGCCTTTTTCCATGCTTATTTTGCTAGTACACATGTTGCTGTTTGAAAACAGAAAGTTTACCGCTGTTGCAAAAATTCCCTAGAAAAGTCAGAGAATGATATAATGTTGAAACTTTTTGAATATTGAGCTCTTATAAATTTATTACAGTGGGAGTTTTCTCTCATAATTTTTGGAGTTAGGGAAGTATTGATACTCTTGCATTCTTTACAGACTGTACTGTTTTGTCAGATTGCTGTTATGTTTGCATTGTTTGCATATGTTTGCTTGTTTAATGATTCTATTTGAGGATAGGAGTATTAAATATGTAGAGGCATTTAGTATGCAATGTTGAATAATAATTTTAGTGATTTGTTACAGTAGAAAATGATAAGGTTTTGCATTGGTTTATACTAACCTATCTCACGAGTTCTTGTTGAGTTTGGTGTGGATGAAGCTTTTGATAAAAAGAGAAACCATGATATGAGAGGAATTAAGGAGACACAAAAGTTCAAGCTTGGGGATGCCCAAGGCACCCCAAGATAATATTTCAGAGCGCTTCCCTTGATGAAGGACACCGTACTCTTATGAGTACAGTGATTGCGAAGGTCCAGTCCACGAAAAGTGGATTGACCAAAGCCTGCGCTAGCCTCCTGACAGGCTTTGAGATAAGTATTTTAAGTTATAAAAAAGTATCACAGTACAGACAGTAGCCCCTGATGCTCTGTTTGGTGTTCGGGAACAAAAGCCGAACAGAGGATCAACTATTTTTCCCAGGAGTCTAATCATATTATGTCTTTGTGAATAAGCAGGCGTATGCTGGCCGCCGCTGCTGCCACTGCGGAGGTCGCCGGACTGAGGCAGAGCCTTGGGCAGGCCGAAGAAGAGCTCGGCCTCATGAAGAAGCAGCTCGAGGAGAACAAAGGTAAGTAATATCCCGTCTGAGTGTTATATTCAAAGGAAAACATCGTTGATGCTAATAGAAGCACGATGGATTTTACTAGGGGCCACGACCGAAGTGGCGGCCCTTAAGAAGGCATTGTCCGAGGCCGAAAGCAAAGCGGCCAAGGAGCGCACCGAGCACGAAAAACAAGCAGCACGAATTGATGAGGTCCAGCAAGATCTTCGGGATTTCATCAAAAAATTGAGTCCTTGGAGCGTGACTCCAAGACGCAAGAGTCGGAGCTTGCGAAGGCCCATCAGAGCGCACTAGACGCTAAGGCCGAAGCCCAAGAGGCCCTCCAAGAAATTGAGGCGGCCAAGAAGATAGCTGTGGGTAAGGCTTTCATTATGCAAAGCAAGCATGTGGAGGAGACTTTCCTTTTACTTACCTGAATTTGTAGCTCTCCAGGAGCATTCGCAGATCTGCCGCGCAGCATCTCTGATGCCGCAGAGTTCTACCGGGCTGAGGAAGGGAGCTCGACGGAGAAGCTGTTTTGGTCCCAGTATATTGGGGCCGAACACTCGATGTCCTTGAGCGACCAGCTAAAGCAATTGGTCGAACTCCACAGGGCGGCCGAACTGGCCATGAAAGACTTCATAGTCCGGCTGTGGCCTGGCGAGCCCCTGCCCAGCAGCTACTTCGGCTTTGTCAAGCGGATGGTGAATGCCTGTCCGCGACTTGAAGTCTTTAAGCGGTCCGTCTGTATTGAGGGTGCACGCAGGGCCTTGGCCCGCGCGAAGGTGCACTGGGGGAAGATGGACGCCGAGAAGCTGGTGACGGAGGGGCCACCGAAGGGCAAGGAACAACGCAACCCCGAACAGTACTATGACAATGTCATTAAGGGTGCCCGCCTTGTGGCGGATGAATGTACGAAGGATGTGATATTTGAATGAATGTAATCATGTCATTCTGTTTATGAAAACTAGTTCATGTGCGCTATGTAGCGCTTGCTAATTCAAAATATTACCTTCTGTGCGGTCGTGTTAAAAGTCTTGAGAGTTGGCCAGTCGTCGGCTTCCGCCCCCATGTAACTAGTACTGGGGTGTTCGGGATAGGTATAAACACTCTTTATCCAAGTTTTTGGTCCTTTTAAGGAGGTGTTTAGCGCCACGAACGAGGTAATCGGACTATACGGCTTTATCACCCTCACTTAGCCATAGAAGTCTACAATTTTAAATTTTGGCAAAGCCCCTATTATCCGGAAAGCCGGACTCGGGGTGCTATGCACGCCTAAATCGGATGAGGCCGATTCCTCGCCTGAAGCGGAAAAAATCTTTAAGGATTTGGGACCTCTCGAATAGTGACCAGCTCTTGCCTTATCATGACAGCCAGTTTTCGGCTTTCTCTACAGAGGTGCTCGTCTGGAAGAACCGGGACACAATCGCAGTAGTTCTCCCTGCGCTACCTTAGCCAATATAGTGGAACGTAAGGTACCAAAACATAGGAGCCGAGCAAACCCAACTATTGACCCAAGACATGATTCGGAGCTGATGCATATAGTGCTATAAGTTCGGGGTGCCGCACTGTCGAAAGTGTTTGGACTTGTCTTGCCAGGTTATGGGGTGCTGAAGCCCCTGGCAAACTGCGTGCCAAAATGCACGGTTATAATAAATGAGCAATAAAGAGGAAAGGGCAAATAAACTTAATAGCCAGCTGACATTGTATACTTTTTCCCTTGTTATTCAAATGATACGTCAAAGCATACATATACAAGTAGTGCGGTAAGCGGAATAGGACTGTTTGACACATCATGACCAGGAGCGGGCGGTATGCGGGTATGCAAAACAGGTATAACGATCGTTATCAGAGACCACCTGAGGGTTCCCTCATATGCCAAAGCTTCTTGTCCTCCTAGTGAGTCCGACCCACTATGTGTCTGATAGCCGGTCTTTCGGAAGAGCCTCCTGAATGATAGGGACCTGGAAGAAAGAGGTGTGCAAAAATGTGTGTGTCCTGGGGCGGTCGAACCGCATTGTGGACCGTGTTATGGCAGTGCCCCCGCCTATGCCCAGGGTATTTTAAGTGCGTAGTTATGTACGCGCGGCACAGATTTTGCCGTTTCCCAGGGACTAGGGCGGAGGCCGGATTGCTAGTCGAGCTCTGGACGTGCCGGATGATCCTATTGTGGAGTACTGCAGGCTCGCTTGATGGTATCTGAGTTCTTCATCGCTGGATTGGCTGTTTGCCTAAGAAGGTTGTTTTGTACTTCCGCCGCGAGGGCCGCAGTGTGCTC
Organism: Triticum aestivum; assembly: GCF_018294505.1. Classification (NCBI taxonomy): domain Eukaryota; kingdom Viridiplantae; phylum Streptophyta; class Magnoliopsida; order Poales; family Poaceae; genus Triticum; species Triticum aestivum. The sequence continues at coordinate 453,022,575 of NC_057813.1, forward strand.
CTCCGTGCGGAGCGAGCGTTCTATGTTTCCATTAACTGTAATAACCCCGCGAGGTCCCGACATTTTGAGCTTGCGATATGCATAATGCGGTACCATATTGAATTTGGCAAATGCGGTTCGTCCGAGCAGTGCATGATAGCCACTTCAGAAGGGGACGATGTCGAAGATTAACTCCTCGCTTCGGAAATTGTCCGGAGATTCGAAGACCAGTTCCAATGTGATTGAGCCTGTACAACAGGCCTCCACGCCGGGTATTACACCCTTGAAGGTGGTTTTTGTGGGCTTGATCCTTGAGGGGTCGATGCCCATTTCACCTGGGCCGTATCCTGATAGAGCAGGTTCAGGCTGCTGCCGCCGTCCATGAGGACTCGTGTGAGATGGAATCCGTCGATGATGCGGTCAAGAACCAATGCGTCTGACCCGCCATGACGGATATTGGTAGGATGGTCCCTGCGATCGAAAGTGATTGGACAAGAGGACCATGGGCTGAATTTTGGGGCGATTGGCTCCATCGTGTAGACGTCCCTTAGTGCACGCTTCCTTTACCACTTGGGGATATGGGTTGCGTATATCATATTCATTGTTTTCACCTGGGGGGGGGGGGAATTTCTTCTGTCCTCCCGTGTTCGGCGGTCGGGGCTCCTCGTCGTCGTCGCTATGCAGCCCCTTTTCCTTGTTTTCGGCATTCAACTTGCCGGCCTGTTTAAACACCCAGCATTCCCCGTTGGTGTGGTTGGCTAGTTTATCAGGGGTGCCGTGAATTTTACATGAGCGATCGAGTATGCGGTCCAAACTGGCCGAGCCCAGACTGTTTCTTTTGAATGGCTTTTTCTGCTGTCCGGATTTAAAGCCTCTGAATCCGGCATTGACTGTCGTGTCTTCGGCGTTGTCGCCGTTATTGCGACGCTTGTGTCTATTCTGTCGCGGCTTGCCATTGCTATCCCTGGCATCTGAATTGCCTGAATTTTTGTGTGTGATGTTGCTGCGAGCCAGCCAGCTGTCCTCGCCCGTGCAGAAGCGGGTCATGAGTGTCGTGAGGGCTGCCATAGACTTTGGCTTCTCTTGGCCGAGATGTCAGGCAAACCATTCGTCGCGGATGTTATGCTTGAAGGCCGCTAAGGCTTCAGCATCTGGACAGCTGACAATTTGGTTCTTTTTAGTTAGGAACCGAGTCCAGAATTTCCTGCCAGACTCTCCGGGCTGTTGGGTTATGTGACTTAAGTCATCAGCATCCGGTGGTCGCACGTAAGTGCCCTGGAAGTTATCGAGGAATGCGTCTTCCAGATCCTCCCAACTGCCAATGGAGCTTGCTGGCAGGCTATTAAGCCAATGCCTAGCCGGTCCTTTGAGCTTAAGTGGTAGGTACTTTATGGCATGTAAGTCATCACCGCGGGCCATGTGGATGTGGAGAAGAAAATCTTCGATCCATACCGCGGGGTCTGTTGTGTTGTCGTATGATTCAATATTTACGAGTTTAAACCCTTCTGGGAATTTGTGGTCCATAACTTCATCAGTGAAGCATAGGGGGTGTGCGGCGCCTCTATGCCGGGTTACATCCCGACGTAGTTCAAATGAGTCTGGTCTATTGTATTCGGCTCGGCCAGACTTTGGTTTATTGTATCCGGCGTAACGGTCATCATCACGTCTTGTGGTGCGCCCCCGTGATCCGTAGATCGATCTTGACTGTCCTGCTTTGTTTTCCAATACTTCTCGCAGGTCCTTCATGTAGCCCCGGGCCTTGGTATTATCGTTTGATTGGCAGTGGGGTGCGGTCTGGACTTCGGGCTGGTACGCCGTTTTTTCGCGACTGTGGGGTGGCCGGTCAGCCGCATCATGCACTGGTAGTGTGAGCTTTAAAGCCTCCTCCTCGAGTTGAGGTAGCAACCTGCGCTTTGGGTAGCTTTTGCTAGGGCGTTCGAGTCTGTATTCCTCGGCAGCCAGGACCTCGGTCCATCTGTCAGTTAGCAGATCTTGATCAGCTTGAAGCTGTTGCTGCTTTTTCTTCAGGCTTTTTGCAGTGGCTATAAGCCGGCGTTTGAAGCGCTGCTGCTCGACGGGATCCTCAGGCACGATGAATTCTTCGTTGCCAAGGCTCACTTCATCTTCAGAGAGAGGCATGTAATTATCGTCCTCTGATTCTCCATCGGTTGCCTGTTCTTTAGGGCTAGCTTGCCCATCCTCTTGCTCGGCCTGCTCGAAGCTTGGCTGGGCAGGATTGTCTTCGTCTTCGGCACCATCCGGATTGTTATCTCCTGTGCTGGCATCACTATTTTTACTATGGCGGGGCTTGGAACGGTGCCGATGATGCCGGTGTCTAGATTGCTTCCCCAAGGGGTTATCTTCCATTGCCCCATCGCCATTTTTTTCTTTAGGGGTGTCCACCATATAAATATCATATGATGAGGTGGATGTCCAGCGCCCTATAGGCGGTGGTTGTTGTTCTTCTCCCGTATCGTCGTCGATACCGTCGATGTCTTCGAAGTCTAAGTCAAGCATGTCGGTTAAGTCATCGACAGTGGCTATAAAGTGGGTGGTGGGTGGGGGGCGAATTTCTTCGTCGTCCGCACCCCACTCGAGGCGGACATAGTTCGGTCAGGAATCTCCTGACAAGGAAAGAGACCTTAATGAGTTTAGCACGTCACCCAAGGGCGAGTGTTGAAATATATCCGCGGCGGTGAACTCCATGACCGGTGCCCAATCAGGCTCGATGGGCACGGAAGCAGGCGGTTCAGATCCTGGGGCCGGAGACGGGTCAGAGGGTCCGATGACACCACTTTCACAGGCGGTGGAATCAGTGTTCGGCTCCAACACCGATGAGTGTGCGGCCTCCGTGGCAGGGTCCATCCACCCGTCCTCCCAAGGCACGATCTGCTCCGGGTTGATTCCTGGCGCCAACGCGGGTGCGATCTCCCGAATACTATCCGACGACAGATCAAAGTCAAGTCCGTCGTGACTGTTCGGCGCACCTGTCATGGGCTCGAATCCGTCGAAGATCAAGTCTCCACGGATGTCGACAGTATAGTTTAAGCTTCCAAACCTGGCCTGGTGGCCAGGGTGTAGCTATCGATCTGCCCCAGATGGCCAAGCGAGTTGGCTCGCAGTACGAAGCCGCCGAATACGAAGATCTGTCTAGGGAGGAAAACCTCCTCCTGGACCACATCGTTGAAGATGATCAAAGGGGCCATCAAGCCTTATAGCAACGACATAGTGGAACTCTCAATGAAAGCACCAATGTCGGTGTCAAAACCGGTGGATCTCGGGTAGGGGTCCTGAACTGTGCGTCTAAGGCTAATGGTAACAGGAGGCAGGGGACATGATGTTTTACCTAGGTTCGGGCCCTCTCGATGGAGGTAATACCCTACTTCCTGCTTGATTGATCTTGATGATATGAGTATTACAAGAGTTGATCTACCACAAGATCGTAGAGGCTAAACCCTAGAAGCTAGCCTATGATTATGATTGTTGTTGTCCTACAGACTAAACCCTCCGGTTTATATAGACACCAGAGGGGGTAGGGTTACACAAAGTTAGTTACAGAGAAGGAAATCTACATATCCGAATATCCAAGCTTGCCTTCCATGCAAAGGAGAGTCCCATCCGGACACGGGACGAAGTCTTCAATCTTGTATCTTCGTAGTCCAACAGTCTGGCCAAAGTATATAGTCTGGCTGTCCGAGGACCCCTTAATCCAGGACTCCCTCAACGGACGCACGCGGTTCGGATCCTGTGGCTGGAGACGAGTCCGAGGGTCCGAGGATACCATCCTCACAGGAGGTGGCTTCAGTGTTCGGCCCCAACACCGATGAGTGTTCGGCCTTCGTGGCGGGGTCTATCCACCCGTCCTCAGAGGGCACGATCTGCTCCGGATTGATTCCCAGCGCCGCTGCAGGCGCGATCTCCCGAATAGTGTCTGATGGCAGATCAAAGTCATGCCCGTCATGACCGTCCGGCGCGCCTAACATGGGCTTGAATCCGTCGAAGATCAAGTCTGCATGGATGTCGGCAGTATAGTTCAAGCTTCCAAACCTGACCTGATGGCCAGGGGCATAGCTATCGATCTGCTCCAGATGGCCAAGCGAGTTGGCCCATAGTACGAAGCCGCCGAATACGAAGATCTATCCGGGAAGGAAAACCTCCCCCTGGACCGCATCGTTGAAGATGATTGAGAGAGCCATCAAGCCTTACCGCGACGACACAATGGAACTCTCATTGAAAGCACCAATGTCGGTGTCAAAACCGGAGGATCTCGGGTAGGGGGTCCCGAACTGTGCGTCTAAGGCTAATGGTAACAGGAGGCAGGGGACATGATGTTTTACCCAGGTTCGGGCCCTCTCGATGGAGGTAATACCCTACTTCCTGCTTGATTGATCTTGATGATATGAGTATTACAAGAGTTGATCTACCACGAGATCATAGAGGATAAACCCTAGAAGCTAGCCTATGATTATGATTGTTGTCGTCCTACGGACTAAACCCTCCGATTTATATAGACACCGGAGGAGGCTAGGGTTACACAGAGTTGGTTACAGAGAAGGAGATCTACATATCCGAATTGCCAAGCTTGCCTTCCATGCATAGGAGAGTCCTATCCGGACACAGGACGAAGTCTTCAATCTTGTATCTTCATAGTCCAACAGTCCGGCCAAAGTATATAGTCCGGCTGTCCGAGGACCCCTTACTCTAGGACTCCCTCACCTGCTGCACAGGCTCAATCACATTGGAAGTCATCTTTGAATCCCCGGACAACTTCCGAAGCAAAGACTTGATCTTCGATATTGTCCCCTTCCGCAGTGGCTATCACGCACTGCTCAGACGAACTGCATTTGCTCGATTCAATGTAGTGCCACACTATGCCTATCTCAAACTCAAGATGACCGGACCACGCAGTGTCATAACAGTCAATGGAAACACGGAACGCTCCCTCCGTACCGAGGAGCACACCGTGGCCCTGGCGACGGAAGTGCAGAGCGGCCTTATCAAGCAGAATATTAATTCATTGGGCAACCTCCCGGGCACTGTTAAACGAGTCCGAACTACTCCACAGCATGACAGTCTAGCTCGCCAGGAGTTCGACTAGCAATTCGGCCTCCGTCTCAGTCCTGACCAAATGGCGGCGTATGTACCGCGCGTACATAACTACGCACTCAAAATACCATGGGCAAAGACGGAGGCATAACTCGATTGTGGCCCAGAATATGGCTCGACCTTCGCCGGGCACACATACTTTCCCTTTTCTTTTTATCCTTTTTAGGTTTCTTTTCCACATGACCCTCACGACGGCCTGATCATCGATCCTTTCGAAGGATGGATATACCAAGGCGACAAGTAGCATAAACGTGTGGGGGAATCTCTAGGTGGTCTTCTTGACGATCACTCTACCTGTTTTCAGGACCCACACGCAGCTCCCCCTTGGTCTCGGCATGTTAAATAAACCCGTTGCTAATTGCACTATTTGTACAAATACACTTCGACATATTAATCAAATTATAATGGAAACAGTTTGCGGCCCAACTTATGTGGCACTGGCTTACTAATTCATTTTATTTTGCTATTCTTCTCGATTCCACCCGTACACTTTGGTACGCTTTAATTCGCCAGGGGCTTCATTGCGCTCCATACTACGGCAACAAAGTCCGAACACTTTTTACAGTGTAGTTCGGCACCCTGAATTTAGCATTATATGCATCAGCTCCGAATCATGTCTTTGGTCAATAGTTGGGTTGCTCGGCTCCTGTGCTTACTACCTTACGTTTCGTCCTATCGGCTAGGGTAGTAAAGGGAGAACTACTGCGATTGTGTTTCTGGTTTATCCGAGTAAACACCTCAGTAGAAAAAGCCGAAAACTGACTGTCATGATGCGGCGAGAGCTGGTCAGCTATTCGGAGCTTAAAATCTCTTGCGATTTTCCCGCATTATGCGATGGATCAGCCTCCACCCGATCAGGTGTCTACAGCACCCTAGTCCGAGTTAACAAATACTAACTAGGGGCTGCGCCTACATTTCTATTGTCAAACTCCTATGGCTAAGTGAGGGTTATAAAGCCACATAGTCCGATTGCCTGGTTCGTTGCGCTAAACACCCTCTTCAAGGACCAAACTCTTGGATCAAGAGTGTTTAGGTTCCAACTCGAACACCCCCGTACTACCTACGTGGGGGCTGAAGCCGACGACTGGCCAACTCTCAGTTTAATAAATCGGCCGCACAGGAGGCAAAATTTTAAACAAACAATAAGCATTATATTACATATCGACTTTGTTTCATAATATAGGACGAGATAACATGAATGTCTTCATTCAAAGATAATTTCTTTTGCACACTGGCCCACTACAATGCGGGATCCCTCCAGGACATCATCAACAAACCACTCGGGCATGCGGTTCTCCTTGCCCGCGGGCGGTCCCTCGGTCGCGAGCTTGACGGCATTCATCTTCGCCCACTGCACCTTGACACGGGCGAAGGCCATCTGCACACCTTCGATGCAGAGCAACCGCTTGATGGCATCAAGCCGAGGGCAGGCATCGACCAGCCGTTTCACGAGCCCGAAGTAGCTGTTGGGTATGGCTTCGGCAGGCCATAGACAAATTATCAAATCCTTCATGGCCAATTCGGCCACCCTATGCAGTTCGGTCAGTTGTTTCAGGTGATCGCTAAAGGGCACCGGATGCTCTGGCGTAAGGTACTGCGACCAGAACTGCTTCTCCATTGAGCTCCCATCTTCGGCTCAGAAGAACTCCGCAACATCGGCAACACTCTGCGGCAGATCCGCAAACACTCCTGGAGAACTCCAAATCCAAGTCAGTAAGAGGTACCTTTTCTTGACAAATTTTCTCTGCATAATAAAGGCCTTACCCTCCATGATTTTCTTAGAATCCTGGATTTCCTGGAGGGCGCCCTGGGCTTCAACCCGGGCCTCTTGTGCGCTTTGGCAGGCCTTAGCAAGTTTGGACTCTTGGTCCACAGTCTTGCGCTCCAAGGACTCACATTTCTTTACGGCATCCTGGAGCTCCTGCTGGAGCTCCCCGACACTTGCCTCGTGTTTTTCGCGGGCAGCTTGTTCCTTCGACGCTCTCTTCTGGGCCTCGGCCAGCGCGTTCTTGAGGGACTCCACCTCAGTCGCAGCTCCTACGGAATATCATGATAACATGATCAACACAAACAATTCATATCTTTCTAGACCTAAATAGGCCATTGCATGCCTTGCTTGTCCTCTAATTGTTTTTTCACATGGCCGAGCTGTAGGACCGAAAGTATGTCTAGAGGGGAGGGGATTAGACTACTTGACCAAATAAAAATCTAGCCTTTTCCCAATTTTAGTTCTTGGCAGATTTTAGCAACTTAGCACAAGTCAAGCAATCAACCTACACATGCAATTCTAAGAGTATAGCGGCAAAATGTAAAACAATTGCATATGAAGGTAAAGGGGAGGAGTTTGAGAAGGCAAACGCAATTGGAGACACATATATTTTTGTCGTGGTTCCGATAGGTGGTGCTATCGTATATCCACGTTGATGACTTCAACCCATGAAGGGTAACGGCTGCGCGAGTCCATGGAGGGCTCCACCCACGAAGGGTCCACGAAGAAGCAACCTTGTCTATCCCACCATGGTCGTCGCCCATGAAGGACTTGCCTCACTAGGGTAGATCTTCATGAAGTAGGCGATCTCCTTGGCCTTACAAACTCCTTGGTTCAACTCCACAATCTTGTCGGACGCTCCCAAGTGACACCTATCCAATCTAGGAGACACCACTCTCCAAGAAGTAACAATGGTGTGTTGATGATGAACTCCTTGCTCTTGTGCTTCAAATGATAGTCTCCCCAACACTCAACTCTTTCTCATAGGATTTGGATTTGGTGGAAAGAAGATTTGAGTGGAAAGAAACTTGGGGAAGGCTAGAGATCAAGATTCATATGGTAGGAATGGAATATGTTGACCTCAACACAAGTGTAGGTGGTTCTCTCTCAGAAAATGTATGTTGGAAGTGTAGGCATGTTCTGATGGCTCTCTTCTGATGGCTCTCTTCATGAATGAAGAGTGGATGGAGGGGTATATAGCCTCCACACAAAGTCTAACCGTTACACACAACTTACCAATCTCGATGGGACCGAATCGTGAAACTCGGTTGGACCGATTTAGCAAATAATGTGATCGTTAGGATTTTCAGTGGGACTGACATGTCAACTCGGTGGGACCGATATGGTTAGGGTTAGCGCATAACGTAATCTCGGTGAGACCAATTACTCAAACTCGGTGTGACCGATTTTGGTAATAAGCTAACCAGAGAGTTGGTCAGGCAAACTCGGTGGGACCGATTTGCTCATCTCGGTGAGACCGAAATGTTACGAAAGGGAAACAGAGAGTTTGCATTGCAATCTCTGTGGGACCGATCGCTTATCTCGGTTGGACCAAAATGTTACGAAGGGAAACAGAGAGATTACAATCCCATCTCGGTGAGACCGAGATCGCTATCGGTGAGATCGAAAAGACTAGGGTTTGTGGCAGTGGCTATGACATCTGAACTCGGTGGCGCCGGATAGAAAGAATCAGTGGGGCCGAGTTTGACTTTTGGTTTGGGTCATATGTGGATGTGAGAAAGTAGTTGAGTGCTTTGGAGCATATCACTAAGCATTTTGAGCAAGAAACTCATTAAGCAACACCTCATCCCTCCTTGATAGTATTGGCTTTTCCTATAGACTCAATTGATCTTGGATCACTAAAATAGAAAATGTAGAGTATTGTGCTTTGAGCTTGAGCCAATCCTTTTGTCCTTAGGATTTTGAGGGATCCATTTTTCTCATCCATTTCATGCCAATCATTGAGCTTTCCTGACATATTTATCTTGAAATATCATTAGCTCAATGACATATATGCTGTTAGGAATTACCAAAACCACCCAGGGATAGTTGCACTTTCAATCTCCCCCTTTTTGGTAATTGAGGACAACATATAGATCAAAGCTTCAACAAATAATAATAAGATTGAAAGACATCGTCGCTTTGAGAAGTATGTGGTAAGTAAGAGCTCCCCCTAAATTTGTGCATTATTTAAAATTTGCTTTGGACTGCAAATGCACAATGAGTTAGGATCATGGGTTACTCTTCCATGTCATATACATCTTGGTGGAGCGCTCAAAATGATAATAATTAAACACATGCACTCATCACCAAGCAAAGTGAATGGTCATATGAGGATATACGAGATAATATCATCCAACAAGCATTAATGTAGCATGGCATATGATCAAACACATGATCATCCAAGAATCTCACAAAAGGCATAATGTATCAAGCAAACAAGCAAACACACGAATAACGAAGCTCAACCACCAAAAACAAGAGAGAACAAAGCAACACTCTCTCTCGAAGCCTATGATCTATACATTTTTCTCCCCCTTTGGCAACAAGTTACCAAAAAGTGCACAAAAATGCATAGTGCTAAACGACTCTCAGGCTTGGTCTTCATGTGATGGTGTAGAGATGGCTCCAAGGACGAAAGCTTCTATTGATGTAGCTAGGGCTGGTGGAGTGGCTGCTGGAGCTGGTGGCACTGAAGTTGTAGCTGGTGCAGATTATGTAGCTGTGGTGTCTGGAACAGGCACTACAGCAGATCTCTGTCCTCTGGGCACTCTATCACAAGCATCTGTAGTAGACTTGCCCTTCTTCTCCTCCACATCCTCCTGAAGTTGCTCAACTACAGTTTGGATCTCAGTAACTTTGACATCAAGAGCATAAAACTTCTGCTCTATGATTCTCTCCAAGCTCTCCTGGTTTTGAGTCAGGGTGGCCAAGCCCTTCTCAATCCTCAAGGTGGAGGCAATCAAGTAGCCAAGCTGATCTTGCTTGCTCTTCAAGAAAATTTGAGATGCCTCTTCAGCAGTTGGCATCTTAGCAGCTTTCTCAGCCCTTGCTTTCTCTTTCTTCTCTTGTGCTTGCACAGATGATGGTTCATTTTCATCCATCACAATGGTGTTGTCCTCAAAATCAGGGTAGATGGGCAGGTGCTCCTTGTCCAAAAGATATGTGTCTGTGCCCAGCTTGGAGTTTATGAGCTCCTGAATGTGTGGGGCATATCCACAAGATCTCTTCTGATCAGCAGCAGTCCTTTTGATTGTTTCCACAATCAGACTCATGACTTTGAATTTCTGAGGCACATCAAATATATGCAGCAAGTTTATTGCATGGCTTCTTACCATCTTGTGATCCAGTTGATAGTGTGCCTTAAGATCCAGTTGATAATAGGCAATCCTAACAACAGGTAATGTACAGATCCAAACATATGTGTCTCTAGTGCAGCATCTGGGATCTCTCTGTACATGTGAGCCATAGAGTTGTGGTCTTTCTTCTTCTTGGCATAGACATCCAAGTCATCCTCATTCTCTTTTGGAGCATTTATCAACTCAGCCCATTCTTCAACGGTGGATTGGCACCTAGTACCTTCAGAAATCCAGACTATCTTCCCATCCGGGTAGAAGTGAGATGTGGAGTAAAACTGCATGATGAGCTCATCATTCCACTTGGTGAGCTTCTGGCCAACAAAGTCATCTACTCCACAAGCATTGAAGTTGTCATACACTCTTGGATAGTGCTCTTCATTCTTCCTGATGTACTCCAAGTCAACCCATCTCATGTCACATACTATGGGCTTCTTGTCAAGTAAAACTGTCTCATAGAAATCTTGCTGTTCCTTAGTGTGGAACCTGTAGTCCACTGCAATTCTTCTTCTGACAGCATAGGGATCAGTCTGTCTCCATAGTATCCGTCCTGCATCCTTCCTGAGCTTCGTATCCTCTGCAACTGGATGAGCATCATTATGATCAGGAATCTTGGCTTCAACTTTCTTAAGACAAGTGTGTCATATTCTTCATCATCTGCAACCTCAGGCACTGGGGCCTTGTTCTTCTCTTCAGCTAGAATACTCTTGATGTTCCTCTTAGGTGCAGACTTGGGCTTAGGAGCAACAGCCTTAGGAGCATCTTTGGGCTTATATGGAGCAGCCCCTGATCTTATAGCATCTCCCATCAGCTTCTAAGCTTTAGGTGCTGGTGCAACAACCTCTTCCTCTTCTTCTTCCATCATTGAGGGCTTTCCAACAACTCTGTCCATTGTCTTCTTGACCCTTTCTTTCCTTTTCTTCTCAACCACAACTGGTTCTTTGAGTTTAGATCCCAAAGTTACTTGAGTAAAGGCTCTAGCCTTAGACATGGGAACTCTTCTTGCAGGAGCCTTGGTCTTCATTCCCGGCTTGGTGGTAGCAGCTGTGCCATATTCCTTTTTTAGCACCTTCTTCTTAGAAGTGGCCTCATCCTTAACAGCTACATAGTCCTCATCTTCAGAATCTGAGGTTCTCTTCTTCCTTGTCCTGGTGGCTGCCTTTGGCAAATTGCTGGGTGTGCTCCTGCTGCCATCATCTGAGGTACTGGAGGGACTAGTGCCCTCACTCATATGAACTTGCTCCTCAGACTTGTTTTGACTGTCATTCTGATCTGACATGATGCAAACTCTGACAGCAGACCCTGTGAATAGATATAGATGAGGTAGAGTAGATGAGCATCACAAAGCACAGAGGTTTTTGCAAAAAATTGAGTCAAAAACTTAGTTTTAGTTTTCCACAGAAAGCATTTTGGAGCTACAGATTTGTAAATTCGGTGATACCAAAGCAGCTTTTGGAACCTAAACTAGTGAACTCGGTCAGACCGAGTCATAGTTCGGTGGCACCGAAACTGCTAGGGTTTCACAAAGAATCGATCTCGGTCACAACAATTTGCAACTCTCAGTCAGACCAAGAATCACATATGCAATGGCCTAGGCCAAATCAGTGAGACCGATTTCTACAACTCGGTCGGTCCGAGATGAATTCGGCGGAAACCTAACACTAAATTTTCAATCCAAAACTAATCTACGGAGTGATTTCGCTGGATAGAGTGATTTCAAATGTGGCAAGATTCATGGCAATGCAATGTGCTAGGAATCGGAGTTAAGACTAGCACAAAGATTCAAATCCATACCATGATGTGGCGATGGATTTGCTACGGCGACAATGGCGGAGCAGAATCCCATTGACGGCGGCGGAGACTAGCAGCGGGAGGTCACTGGCGACGAGGAGGACGATCCGGAGACCTGAAGAGGCAGGGTAGGCTGAGCGCGGGCAAAGAGTTACGGAAGATTATCCAAAATTTGACCCGTGAGTATATATAGCCCGATCCTGTCGGTGTGACTGAGTGTAACAACTCGGTAGCATCAAGATTCAAAACTGTGAATAGTTACTGCAATTCGGTGTGACCAAAAAGTTCAAATCGGTTGCACTGAGATTGAAAACCTCGATCAACTTAGTGATCTCGGTATGACTGAAATGGATGAATTGGTCGGATCAAAACACACAAAGAGGTTTTGGAAGTTTAAGTCTATGACGAATCGGGGACTCCGAGTGCTCCTCACACAGAATGGTTCGAATCTGACTTGATCAAACTCTGTGATGTAGCATGAATAGAGTTTGAGAAAAGAAAAGCATAGATAGCTAGAGAAGGTTCTTAGGCATTCTTGTCCATCCACTTGGCAAAAGAAAAGAAACGAAACAATCAAAACTACAAGTGGATGTCCTCGAATGAGTAAAATATGCAACCAACATGCTGATGTCTACTACACAACCTTCTTCTTGTAGACGTTGTTGGGCCTGCAAGTGCACAGGTTTGTAGGACAATAGCAAATTTCCCTCAAGTGGATGACCTAAAGTTTATCAATTCGTGGGAGGTGTAGGATGAAGATGGTCTCTCTCAAACAACCCTACAACCAAATAACAAAGAGTCTCTTGTGTCCCCAACACACCCAATACAATGGTAAATTGTATAGGTGCACTAGTTCGGCGAAGAGATAGTGATACAAGTGCAATATGGATGGTAGATAAAGGTTTTTGCAATCTGAAATAATAAAAACAGCAAGGTAACTAATGGTAAAAGTGAGCGTAAACGGTATTGCAATGGTAGGAAACAAGGCATAGGGTTCATACTTTCATTAGTGCAAGTTCTCTCAACAATAATAACATAGATAGATCATATAACAGTCCCTCAACATGCAACAAAGAGTCACTCCAAAGCCACTAATAGCGGAGAACAAACGAAGAGATTATGGTAGGGTACGAAACCACCTCATAGTTATCCTTTCGGTTCTATCTATTCAAGAGTTCATAGTAAAATAACATGAAGCTATTCTTTCTGCTCAATCCATCATAGAGTTCATACTAGAATAACAACTTAAGACACAAATCAACCAAAACCCTAATGTCACCTAGACACTCCATTGTCACCTCAAGTATCCGTGGGCATGATTATGCGATATGCATCACACAATCTTAGATTCATCCAACCAACACAAAGTACTTCAAAGAGTGCCCCAAAGTCTCTACGGAGAATCAAGAAAATGTGTGCCAACCCCTATGCATAGGTTCATGGGCGGAACCCGCAAGTTGGTCACCAAAACATACATCAAGTGGCACGTGATATCCCATTGTCACCACAGATAAACACGGCAAGACATACATCAAGTGTTCTCAAATTAAAGACTCAACCCGATAAGATAACTTCAAGAGGGAAACTCAATTCATCACAAGAGAGTAGAGGGGGAGAAACATCATAAGATCCAACTATAATAGCAAAGCTCACGATACATCAAGATCGTGCCATAGAGAGAACACGAGAGAGAGAGAGAGAGAGAGAGATCAAACACATAGCTACTGGTACATACCCTCAGCCCAGAGGGTGAACTACTCCCTCCTCGTCATGGATAGTGCCGGGATGATGAAGATGGCCACCGGTGATGGGTTCCCCCTCTGGCAGGGTGCCGGAACAGGCTCCCGAGAGGTTTTTGGTGGCTATAGAGGCTTGCGGCGGCCGAACTCCCGATCTATCTTCTCCGTGGATGTTTTTAGGGTATGTGGGACTACATAGGCAAAAGAAGTAGGTCGGGAGGTGCTCGAGGGACCCACGAGACAGGGGGCGCGCCCAGTAGGGGGGCCTCTATCTCCTGGCCTACTCGGGAATCTTCTGACGTGAACTCCAGGTCTCCAGGATCATATTCTTCCAAAAAATCACGCTGCCGAAGGTTTCATTCCATTTGGACTCCGTTTGATATTACTTTTCTTCGAAATACTCAAAAAAGGCAATAAAACAGCAATATGGGCTGGGCCTCCGGTTAATAGGTTAGTCCCAAAAGTAATAGAAAAGTGTATAATAAAGCCCATAATCATTCAAAACAGATAATAAAATAGCATGAATGCTTCATAAATTATAGATACGTTGGAGATGTATCAGCATCCCCAAGCTTAATTCCTACTCGTCCTCGAGTAGGTAAATGATAAAGAAAGAATTTATGAAGTGTGAATGCTAGAAGGTGCACAAGTTTGATCAATGATAATTTCAATCACCTTTTCTAGCATGATAATATGTCATAACAGTAGTTCATCTCATAAAACTTCTCACGAACAAGTAACAAGCAATTCACATGTCAAAGCATAGACCATAAACTTTCTTGAAAACTAGCAAACTTCATTCCCAGTCATCAAACAATTACAATTCATCTTATTTTCAGGAATAGCAAACTCCACATACTCAACTATCATATAGTCTTCTACAATTGCTAACACTCACGCAATACTAATGGTTATGGAGTTTCAATTGAACACTGAGAAAGATAGGGGCTTATAGTGTTGCCCCCCAACGTATTCACCTTTGGGTGATGTCAACAATAATAGTTCATGCTAACTTACATCCAATTGGATATATATATATATATATATATATATATATATATATCAGGATCTTCCAAACACGAGGTGCTTGCCAAAGGATAAAATGAAAAAGGAAAGGTGAAGATCACCTTGACTCTTGCATAAAAGTAAAAGACATAAAGTAAAGTATAGGCCCTTCGCAGAGGGAAGCAGAGGTTGTCATGCGCTTTTAGGGTTGGATGCCCAAAATCTTAATGCGAATGAACATCACTTTATATATCCACTTGTATATGGACCTTTATTATGCAGTCCATCGCTTTTATTGCTTCCATAACAAGATCGTATAAAGCTATTTTCTTCACACCAAAAGATCATACATATTTAGAGAGCAATTTTTATTGCTTCCACCGATGACAACTTACTTGAAGGATCTTACTCAATCCATAGGTAGGTATGGTGGACACTCATGGCAAAAACTGGGTTTAAGGATATTTGGAAGCACGAGTAGTTTATCTACTTGGTGCAAGGAATTTGGCTAGCATGAGGGGGAAAGGCAAGCTCAACATGTTTGAATGATCCATGACAATATACTTTAACTGAGATGTGCAAAAACATAACCCATTACATTGTCTTCCTTGTCCAACATCAACTCTTTAGCATGTCATACTTAATGAGTGCTCCCAATTATAAAATATGTCTAGGATAGTATATTTATATGTGAAATCTCTCTTCCTTCAATATTCTTTCATGAATTGTTCAAATGACCAATACAATGCTTGCTAACCTTCAATAAATTTACAACCTCTACTTCTTAGACGTGAAGTCATTACTTCCCATGGGATAAGAAAATAAGATGTATATAATTTCAGATTTATGACATTCAACTTATTCAACAATTTACTCATAGGATATAAGTGAAGCACACGAGTAAATGATAAACTACTCCAAAAAGAAATAAGTGAAGATCAATGAGTAGCTAAATAATTATGTAACTATGTGAAGACTCTCTCTCATTTAAGAATTTCAGATCTTGGCATTATATTCAAACAGCAAGCAAAACAAAATAAAATGACAATGCAAGGATAGCACAACTCATGTGAAGAAGCAAAAACTTAGGTTCAACCGATACTAACCGATAGTTGTTGAAGAAGAAAGGTGGGATGCCTACCGGGGGATCCCCAAGCCTAGATGCTTCATACTTCTTGAAATATTATCTTGGGGGGCCTTGGGCATCCCCAAGCTTTAACTTTTGTGTCTCCTTAATTCCTCTCATATCATGGTTTCTCTTTTTATCAAAAAGCTTCATCCACACCAAACTCAACAAGAACTCGTGAGATAGGTTAGTATAAACCAATGCAAAACCTTATCATTTTCTACTGTAACAAATCACTAAAATTATTATTCAACATTGCATACTAAATGCCTTTGCATATTTAATACTCCTATCCTCAAATAGAATCATTAAACAAGCAAACATATGCAAACAATGCAAACATTACAGCAATCTGCCAAAACAGTACAGTCTGTAAAGAATGCAAGAGTATCAATACTTCCCTAACTCCAAAAATTATGAAATAAAATTCCCACTGTAGTAAACTTATCAGAGCTCATTATACAAAAAATTTCAACATTATATCATGCTCTGACGTTTCTAGGGAATTTTTGCAACAGCGGTAAACTTTCTGTTTTCAAACAGCAACATGTATACTAGCAAAATAAGCATGGTAAAGGCTATCCTTGACATTTTTACTGAAAATAAAGATGAAAAACATTACTATAAATAACAGCAAGAAAATACTAACAAAAGAAAATGACGCTCCAAGCAAAACACATATCATGTGGCGACTAAATATATAGCTCCAAGTAAAGTTACCGATGAACGAAGACGAAAGAGGGGATGCCTTCCAGGGCATCCCCAAGCTTAGGCTCTTTGTTGTCCTTGAATATTACCTTGGGGTGCCTTGGGCATCCCCGAGCTTAGGCTCTTGTCACTCCTTATTCCATAGTCCATCAAATCTTTACCCAAAACTTGAAAACTCCACAACACAAAACTCAACAGAAAACTCGTAAGCTCCGTTAGTATAAGAAAATAAAACCACCACTTAGGTACTGTAATGAACTCATTCTAAATTCATATTGGTGTAATATCTACTGTATTACAACTTCTCTATGATTCATACCCTCCGATACTACTCATAGATTCATCAAAATAAGCAAACAACACATAGAAAACAGAATCTGTCAAAAACAGAACAGTCTGTAGTAATCTGTATCAAACGTATACTTCTGGAACTCCAAAAATTCTACCAAATTAGGAAGTCCTAAGAACTTTATGTACCAATCCATATAAAAATAATAATAACAAAAGAACGTTTGTGTGAATTAACAAAACTAATGTACTGGGTGCAAAAGTTTCTGATTCTCAATAGGATCAACACAACTATCACCGTAAGCTATCCTAAATGTCTTACTTGACACTTTATTGAAACAAAAGTTATAAAACATGATTACTACAATAGCATAATCATGTGAACACACAAAAACAGTAAGGTTAAATATTAGGTTGTCTCCCAACAAGCGCTTTTCTTTAAGGCCTTTCTAGCTAGGCATGATGATGACAATGATGCTCACATAAAAGATAAGAGTTGAAAACATAACTGGAGCATCATGAAGCATATGACTAGCACATTTAAGTCTAACCCACTTCCTATGCATAGGGATTTTGTGAGAAAACAACTTATGGAGACAATAATCAACAAGCATAGGAAGGTAAAACAAGCATAGCTTCAAAATTTTCAACACACAGAGGAAACTTGACATTATTGCAATTCCTACAAGCATATATTCCTCCCTCATAATAATTTTCAGTAGCATCATGAATGAATTAAACAATATAACCAGCACCTAAAGCATTCTTTTCATGATCTACAAGCATAGAAATTTTACTACTTTCCACATAAGCAAATTTCTTCTCATGAATAGTAGTGGGAGCAAACTCAACAAAATAATTATCATGTGAGGCATAATCCAATTGAAAACTAAAATCATGATGACAAGTTTCATGGTTATCATTATTCCTAATAGCATACAAGTCATCACAATAATCATCATAGATAGCAACTTTGTTCTCATAATCAATTGGAACCTCTTCCGAAATACTGGAATCATCACTAAATAAAGTTGACACTCTTCCAAATCCACTTTCATGTTCATCACAATAAGATTCAACAAACTCCAAAATGGTGGGATCACTACTTCCTAAAGTTGACACTCTTCCAAACCCACTTTCATCAATATAATCATCGTAAATAGGAGGCATGCTTTCATCATAATAAATTTGCTCATCAAAACTTGGGGAAAAATATCATCTTCATCAAACATAGCATACCCAAGCTTGTGGCTTTGCGTATCATTAGCATCATGGATATTCAAGGAATTCATACTAACAACATTGCAATCATGCTCATCATTCACATATTTCGTGCCAAGCATTCTATGTAATTCTTCTTCTAGCACTTGAGCACAATTTTCCTTTTCATCATACTCATGAAAGATATTAAAAAGATGAAGCGTATGAGACAAACTCAATTCCATTTTTTGTAGTTTTAATTTATAAACTAAACTAGTGATAAAACAAGAAACAAAAAGATTCGATTGCAAGATCTAAAGATATACCTTCAAGCACTCACCTTCCCGGCAACGGCGCTAGAAAAGAGCTTAGTTGACGGGGTGTGTGTGCCGCTTACCTGGCCTCCCCGGCAATGGCGCCAGAAAAGGGCTTGATGTCTGCTACACAACCTTCTTCTTGTAGACGTTGTTGGGCCTGCAAGTGCACAGGTTTGTAGGACAGTAGCAAATTTCCCTCAAGTGGATGACCTAAGGTTTATCAATCCGTGGGAGGCGTACGATGAAGATGGTCTCTCTCAAACAACCCTGCAACCAAATAACAAAGAGTCTCTTGTGTCCCCAACACACCCAATACAATGGTAAATTGTATAGGTGCACTAGTTCGGCGAAGAGATCGTGATACAAGTGCAATATGGATGGTAGATATAGGTTTTTGTAATATGAAATTATAAAAACAGCAAGGTAACAAGCGATAAAAGTGAGCGTAAACGGTATTGCAATGCTAGGAAATAAGGCCTAAGGTTCATACTTTCACTAGTGCGAGTTCTCTCAACAATAATAACATAGATAGATCATATAACAATCCCTCAACATGCAACAAAGAGTCACTCCAAAGCAACTAATAGCGGAGAACAAACGAAGAGATTAAGGTAGGGTACGAAACCACCTCCAAGTTATCCTTTCTGTTCTATCTATTCAAGAGTTCGTAGTAAAATAACATGAAGCTATTCTTTCCGCTCAATCCATCATAGAGTTCATACTAGAATAACACCTTAAGACACAAATCAACCAAAACCCTAATGTCACCTAGATACTCCATTGTCACCTCAAGTATCCGTGGGCATGATTATATGATATGCATCACACAATCTTAGATTCATCCAACCAACACAAAGTACTTCAAAGAGTGCCCCAAAGTTTCTACCGGAGAGTCAATAAAACGTGTGCCAACCCCTATGCATAGGTTCATGGGCGGAACCCGCAAGTTGGTCACCAAAACATACATCAAGTGGCACGTGATATCCCATTGTCACCACAGATAAACACGGCAAGACATACATCAAGTGTTCTCAAATTAAAGACTCAATCCGATAAGATAACTCCAAGAGGGAAACTCAATTCATCACAAGAGAGTAGAGGGGGAGAAACATCATAAGTTCCAACTATAATAGCAAAGCTCGCGATACATCAAGATTGTGCCATAGAGAGAACACGAGAGAGAGAGAGAGAGAGAGAGAGAGATCAAACACATAGCTACTGGTACATACCCTCAACCCCGTGGGTGAACTACTCCCTCCTCGTCATGGATAGCGCCGGGATGATGAAGATGGCCACCGGTGATGGGTTCCCTCTCCGGCAGGGTGCCGGAACGGGCTCCCGAGAGGTTTTTGGTAGCTACAGAGGCTTGCGGCACCGGAACTCCCGATCTATCTTCTCCGTGGATGTTTTTAGGGTACGTGGGACTATATAGGCGAAAGAAGTCGGTCGGGAGGTGCTCGAGGGGCCCACGAGACAGGGGGGCGCGCCCAGTAGGGGGGTCTCCCCCTATCTCCTGGCCTCCTCGGGAATCTTCTGACATGAACTCCAGGTCTCGAGGATCATATTCTTCCAAAAAATCACGCCGCCGAAGGTTCCATTCCGTTTGGACTCCGTTTGATATTCCTTTTCTTTGAAATACTGAAACAGGCAATAAAACAGCAATATGGGTTGGGCCTCTGGTTAATAGGTTAGTCCCAAAAGTAATATAAAAGTGTATAATAAAGCCCATAATCATTCAAAACATATAATAAAATAGCATAAATGCTTCATAAATTATAGATACGTTGGAGACGTATCACATGCTCACACAATAAAATGGCAAATGAAACATGTGACAGAGCATGCACACACAATTCTAGCATCTATCAAGCAATTGGCGATGACTAGGACATCTATATATGAGTATATTGACTTAGGAGTCAAATGAGAACATTTGATCATAGGTCATACTCATCGTTTAAGCACAAGTGGGGTTACCACTTTTACATAAAGCACTGTTGTGTTCGCACCATTAGAGTTGGTTTAGCTCAATTCTTAGAGTAAAGCTCCCCCTAGATGTGAGATCCCCCCTAAGAGGGATGAATTAATCTTGGGTTTTGTCGATGTTGACTTCATGTAGGTGTTGAAGATGTGGATGCTCAATGTTGATGTAGATCGTTTGGAGCAATCCTTTGGAGTGAGTTGCACTTTCAATACCTACACGGGTTAGTCCCACAAGGAACAAACAAGGATATCCATAGACATAGAGTGATGCACACACACACACAAGATGATGTCTATGAAAGTGTCAGGCTACCTTGTCCCTTGTCTTACCAACAAGAGGGTTTGTGACTCCTTGAACTAGTGCAAGATGTGGAAGTTGATTGCACTTGTCCTTGCCAAAATGATAAGAGTGAAGTATGTTGGCGGAGTCAGGCTCAAGAACTCTCTAGTTCTTCTTCTTCAGGATCCACATCATCTTGATGGGAATCCTTGGAGTTGTAGTCGTACTTGATGAAGTAGAACTTGATGTAGTCTTGGGAACCCACTTGACCAAGGCCTTAGGAGCTTCTTCAAATGCATCAATCTCCTCTTGAAGCTTGTCCTTGCCTTTTTTCTTGTGGTCTTGTGGTGGAAGATCATCTTGAGCTTGTGTCCCTTTGAAAGAAGTAGGATCATACTTCTCTTGTTGAGGAACAAACTTCGTCTTGGGGTATTGATCTTCCCACTCAACTCCATTGGTATTGAACTTTAGTTCAAAACCAACACCTTGGTTCTTCTGGTGCCTTCCTTGCTTGCATACAATTTCCTCGAATTGCTTACTCCCAGCAAGGCTCTTGTAAACACCTTTCTCTATAATTCCCTTCAAAAGGCTATTTTCTTGCTCAAGTGTAACTTGGCTAACAGAATCATTAGTGGAATCAAGAGAACTACTAGAAGCAATAACATTGGATTTAACATGATTATTGTTACTACTAGAGGAAGAATCTTTCTTGTTCTTGTTACTAGACTTGACTTGAGGCATGTAAGTAGATAAGAGTAAACGCTTGGCAATGCAAGAAGAACTTTTCTTGCGAAGATCATCATTGATTGCTTTTAAAAACTCATGTTCTTGCTCAAGGTTGAGCTTTTCAAAGCGTAACTTCTCATGAGTTTCATGAGCTAACTTAAGAGTGTTTAGTTCTTTAGTTAGGAGCTCAATCTTCTCCTTATCATTGTCATTCGTTTTGTCTTGATTAGCATGATTATTTGACGTTTCATCATAGTATTCATCACTAGAGTTGTCGACAAGTAAATCATCATCACCTAACAAGTCATCTTCATCACTATTGAAATCAACATACTCGGGATGTGATACCTTTGGGCCTTTAGCCATGAAGCATCTTCCAAGTCCTTCATTTGGTGAATCAAATATGTCGTAGGAGTTGGTTGACACAAGTTCTAGACCGGCAACACCTTCATCTTGAGTATTTTTGGAGTCGGAGTGATAGCTTCTCTCGGAGTGATTTCGGAGTCGGAGCCGGATACCCATTCACCAACATGAGCTTGATGTCTTCGTTTTGTGTAGCTCCTTGATGACTTGTCCTTCCTTTCCGAATCCTTGCTTCTCCGGGATTTTCTTCATTCATAAAGATCATCTCTACTCCTTCTTTCTCTTGATGGTGATTCTTCTCTTCTACTTCTTCTTTTTGGAGAATCTTCTGTTCTTTTGTAGGGTGCCTTACACTCATTGGAATAGTGTCCGGGTCTTCCACAATTGTAGCAATTACGCTCACGACTTGAAGATCTTTTGTCATTGTAGGACCTTGACTTGGAACTTCTTTCCTTGCTCCTACTCTTGTAGTACTTGTTGAAGTTCTTCACCATTAGGCTCAATTCTTCATTGAAGGTTTGTTTCTCACTTGATGATGTGGGAGCTTCACATGAGGCTTTGTAAGCACCACTTGACTTGTTGTGGAGCTCCTCCTTATCCTTGAGTGACATCTCATGAGCAACAATTCTTCCAATGACTTCCGTTGGCTTGAGATCTTTGTAATTGGGCATCATTTGGATCAATGTGCACAAGGTATCATATTTTCCATCCAAAGCTCTTAGGATCTTCTTGATGATGAATTTGTCGATCATCTCTTCACTTCCTAAGCCGGCAATCTCATTTGTGATAAGAGCAAGCCTAGAATACATTTCAATGACACCTTCACCATCCTTCATTTTGAACTTGTCAAGTTGACTTTGAAGCACATACAATTTGGATTCCTTGACAGAGTCGGTACCTTCGTGCATATCAATCAAAGTATCCCAAATTTCCTTTGCATTCTCAAGACGGCTGAATTTGTTGAATTCTTCGGGGCATAATCCGTTGAAGAGGATATCACAATCTTGAGCATTGTATTGCAACATTTTCAACTCTTCCGCGTTAGCTTCACGGTTCGGTTCTCTCCCATCAAAGAATTCACCTTGCAAGCCAATACACACAATATCCCAAACGGCGGGGTTATGTCCAAGAATATGCATTTTCATCTTATGCTTCCAACTAGCAAAATTAGTACCATCAAAGTAAGGACCTCTACGGTGGTAATTTCCCTCGCTAGACGCCATACTCTCCTAGGTTGTGAAACCAAGGCTATGACCACCAAAAGCTATGAAATCAAAGCAAATGGAGACCAAAGCTCTGATACCACTTGTAGGATCGAAAGTATGTCTAGAGGGGGGATTAGACTACTTGACCAAATAAAAATCTAGCCTTTTCCCAATTTTAGTTCTTGGCAGATTTTAGCAACTTAGCACAAGTCAAGCAATCAACCTACACATGCAATTCTAAGAGTATAGCAGCGGAATGTAAAACAATTGCATATGAAGGTAAAGGGGAGGAGTTTGAGAAGGCAAACGCAATTGGAGACATGGATGTTTTTGTCGTGGTTCCGATAGGTGGTGCTATTGTACATCCACGTTGATGGAGACTTCAACCCACGAAGGGTAACAGCTGCGCGAGTCCATGGAGGGCTCCACCCACGAAGGGTCCACGAAGAAGCAACCTTGTCTATCCCACCATGGCCGTCGCCCACGAAGGACTTACCTCACTAGGGTAGATCTCCACGAAGTAGGTGATCTCCTTGCCCTTACAAACTCCTTGGTTCAACTCCACAATCTTGTCGGAGGCACCCAAGTGACACCTAGCCAATCTAGGAGACACCACTCTCCAAGAAGTAACAAATGGTGTGTTGATGATGAACTCCTTGCTCTTGTGCTTCAAATGATAGTCTCCCCAACACTCAACTCTCTCTCACAGGATTTGGATTTGGTGGAAAGAAGATTTGAGTGGAAAGCAACTTGGGGAAGGCTAGAGATCAAGATTCATATGGTAGGAATGGAATATCTTGACCTCAACACAAGTGTAGGTGGTTCTCTCTCAGAAAATGTATGTTGGAAGTGTAGGCATGTTCTGATGGCTCTCTCCATGTATGAAGAAAGGGTGGAGTGGTATATATAGCCTCCACACAAAATCTAACCGTTACACACAACTTACCAAACTCGGTGGGACAGAATCGTGAAACTCGGTTGGACCGATTTAGCAAATAATGTGACCGTTAGGATTTTCGGTGGGACCGACATGTCAACTCGGTGGAACCAATATGGTTAGGGTTAGGGCATAACGTAATCTAGGTGAGACTGATTACTCAAACTCGGTGTGACCGATTTTGGTAATAAGCTAACCAGAGAGTTGGTCAGGCAAACTCGGTGGGACCCATTCGCTCATGTCGGTGAGACCAAAACATTACAAAAGGGAAATAAAGAGTTTGCATTGCAATCTCGGTGGGACCGATCGCTCATCTTGGTTGGACCGAAACATAACGAAGGAAAACAGAGAGATTACAATCCCATCTCGGTGAGACCGAGATCCCTATCGGTGAGACCGAAAAGACTAGGGTTTGTGGCAGTGGCTATGACATCTGAACTCGATGGCGCTGGATAGAAAGAATCGGTGGGGCCGAGTTTGACTTTTGGTTTGGGTCATATGTGGATGTGAGAAAGTAGTTGAGGGCTTTGGAGCATATCACTAAGCATTTTGAGCAAGAAACTCATTAAGCAACACCTCATCCCTCCTTGATAGTATTGGCTTTTCCTATAGACTTAATGTGATCTTGGATCACTAAAATAGAAAATGTAGAGTCTTGTGCTTTGAGCTTGAGCCAATCCTTTTGTCCTTAGCATTTTGAGGGATCCACTTTTCTCATCCATGCCATGTCAATCATTGAGCTTTCCTGAAATATTTATCTTGAAATATCATTAGATCAATGAGATATATGTTGTTAGGAATTACCAAAACCACCCAGGGATAGTTGCACTTTCACGAGCTCTTCCTCGGCCCGCTCCATACTCTGTTCAGTTTGGAGACTTCGGCAGAATGGGAGGTCGGAGCCAGCATCGGCGCCTGCTTATTCACATAGACATGTATGGTTAGTCTCCTGCAAAAATTATTTGATCCTCTGTCTTGCTTTTCTCTTTGAACACCGGAAAGAGTCTCAGGGGCTACTGTCTGTACTATGACATTCTTTTTGCATAATTACGTCACATACCTCAAAGCCCGTTAGAAGGCTGGTGCAGGCTTCGGTCAGTCCGCTCTTAGCGGACTGAACCCTCTCAACCACCGTACCCATAAGGATACGGTGTTCCTTAACAATGGAAGCACTTTGCAGCGCTTCCAATAGAGTATTCGGTGCCTCTGGATGGATAGAGGTCACCGGCGGAATAGGTGCACCTCCTTCTTTCGAAGGAGGATGCTTGCCTGATTCCGGAGCCGTATGGGCCTCCGAAATAGTATTCGGCTGGGGGCTGAATTGGATATGGCCCCCATCGCCATTCTCCAGAGGGATTTGCTCCCCCGTGTGTCCAGCGGCCGAGGTATCACCCTATGGCGCCACCCTGATGGCCTCTTGTACCTCTCCCTGGCCTGGGAAGGTCCTTCAGGACAACACCTCGGTGTCGTCCGTGGCCTTGGGAGAGGAGGCCGCCGAAAGTGACCCGCTGTCCATCACATTTGGATCCAGCAAATTCCCCAATGATGAGGATCGCTGGGGGCGGGCGTGGGCCGGACTGATGCATGATTCGACATATTAAAACCACGAAGTAAAGAAGTTGGATATATGTGTGTATAAGTGCCTTTGAGTACTGATGATTCGGCCACGGGCTTCTCCCTGGGGCGCCACTCAGAGCTGCTATCAGTGTCCAACGCGGGGTTGTCCGCGAGGGAGACCCTCCCCTTCTTGGATGCCTCTGCCTCCAGATCCGTGGAGGCCGCCCTTTTCTTCCATCGCCCCTCCGGGGGAGAGTTGCTTTGCTCCTCCTCCTTGTCGTCCTCGGCAGCAGGGGAGGAGTGTGTTTCCGAGTCTTCGAACGTCACATCCGAAGTGCCTTTACGGTGAAGGCCGCCTCTTCCCGCCTGGCCCTTCTTCTTGGCATTCCTCTTCGATGCCTAGTAGGGCGCCGGGACCAGCATCTTCATCAGAAGTGGGATAGTTGGGTTTTCAGGAAGCGGAGCCGGACACTGGATCCTCTCAACCTTCTTTGTCCAGCCCTGAAAAGAGAGATAGGGAAGCTTAGACATCTTCCTTGAATGTACAGGTGAAGGACACACCTTGAAATACGAAAAACTTACCGGACTGGCGGGATGGGTCAGGTTGTACCCACGGTCCTCGGTCGTCTTCGGCCATGTCTCATTGGCCTTGAAAAGCACCTTCCAGATGCCTTCGTGTGTAGCACCGAAGAACTGTTGGAAGGTCTGGTGCTGGCCGGGTCGAACTCCCACAGATGGCAAGTCCGGCTTTGACAAGGAAGGAACCAGCAAAAAAGCATCACCTGGATCACATTGACAAGCTTAATGTTCTTGTCCACCATGCTCTTGATGCGCATCTACAGCGCTTCAGCTCATACGACGAAGCCCAGTCCAGGCCCTTCTCTAGCCAGGAGGTGAGCCGCATCGGGGGCCCGGACTTCAATTCGTGAGCCGCGGCCCAGGTGGTGTCACGGGGCTCGGTGACGTAGAACCACTGCTGTTGCCACCCTTTGATGGTCTCCACGAAGGTACCTTTGGGCCATGAGACATTGGATAGCTTGCTCACCATAGCACCTCTGCACTCTGTGTGTTGATGATGTCTACTATGCAACCTTCTTCCTGTAGACATTGTTGGGCCTCCAAGTGCAGAGGTTTGTAGGACAGTAGCAAATTTCCCTCAAGTAGATGACCTAAGGTTTATCATTCCGTGGGAGGCGTAGGATGAAGATGGTCTCTCTCAAACAACCCTGCAACCAAATAACAAAGAGTCTCTTGTGTCCCCAACACACCCAATACAATGGTAAATTGTATAGGTGCACTAGTTCGGTGAAGAGATCGTGATACAAGTGCAATATGGATCGTAGATATAGGTTTTTGTAATCTGAAATTATAAAAACAGCAAGGTAACAAGCGATAAAAGTGAGCGTAAACGGTATTGCAATGCTAGGAAATAAGGCCTAAGGTTCATACTTTCACTAGTGCAAGTTCTCTCAACAATAATAACATAATTGGATCATATAACTATCCCTCAACATGCAACAAAGAGTCACTCTAAAGTCATAAATAGAGGAGAAGAAATGAAGAGATTATTGTAGGGTACATAACCACCTCAAAGTTATCCTTTCTGATCGATCTATTCAAGAGTCTGTAGTAAAATAACACGAAGCTATTCTTTCCGTTCGATCTATCCTAGAGTTCGTACTAGAATAACACCTTAAGACACAAATCAACCAAAACCCTAATGTCACCTAGATACTCCAATGTCACCTCAAGTGTCTGTGTGGATGATTATATGATATGCATCACACAATCTCAAATTCATCTATTCAACAAACACAAAGAACTTCAAAGAGTGCCCCAAAGTTTCTACCGGAGAGTCAAGACGAAAACATGTGCTAACCCCTATGCATAAGTTCACGAGGTCACTGAACTCGTAAGTTGATCACCAAAACATACATCAAGTAGATCACGTGAATATCCCATTGTCACCATAGATAAGAACATGCAAGACATACATCAAGTGTTCTCAAATCCTTAAAGACTCAATCCGATAAGATAACTTCAAAGGCAAAACTCAATCCATCACAAGAGAGTAGAGGGGGAGAAACATCATAAGATCCAACTATAATAGCAAAGCTCGCGATACATCAAGATCGTGCCGAATCAAGAACATGAGAGAGAGAGAGAGATCAAACACATAGCTACTAGTACATACCCTCAGCCCAGAGGGTGAACTACTCCTTCCTCATCATGGAGAGCACGGAGATGATGAAGATGGCCACCGGTGAGGGATCCCCCTCCGGTGGGGTGCCGGAACAGGGTCCCGATTGGTTTTTAGTGGCTACAGAGGCTTGCAGCGGCGGAACTCCCAATCTAGGTTATGTTCTGGGCGTAGGGGACAAGTTAGGGGGGTGTCCAGCGGCCACGAGGTAGGAGGGGGCGCCCAGGGGCGTAGGGCGCCCCCACCCTCGTGGTGGCCTCAAGACACTTCTGGTCCATCTCCGGTACTCCGTGGGCTTCTTCTGGTAAAAAAACAATATCCGTGAAATTTTAGGTCAATTGGACTCCATTTGGTTTTCCTTTTCTGCGATACTCAAAACCAAGGAAAAAACAGAAACTGGCACTGGTCTCTAGGTCAATAGGTTAGTCCCCAAAATCATATAAAAGAGCATATTAAAGCCCATTAAACATCCAAAACAGATAATATAATAGCATGGAACAATCAAAAATTATAGATACGTTGGAGACGTATCAAGCATCGCCAAGCTTAGTTCCTGCTCGTCCTCGAGTAGTTAAATGATAAAACAGAATTTTTTATGTGGAATGCTACCTAGCATTTTCAATGTAATTTTCTTTATTGTGGCATGAATATATTCAGATCCGGAAGATTTAAGAAAAAAGTTTAATAGTGACATCAAAATAATAATACTTCAAGCATACTAACTAAGAAATTATGTCTTCTCAAAATAACATGGCCAAAGAAAGCTCATCCCTACAAAATCATATAGTTAAGCCATGTTTCATTTTCGTCAAACAAATTGCTCTCATCTTGCACAACCCCAATGACAAGCCAAGCAATTGTTTCATACTTTAGTATTCTCAAACTTTTTCAACTTTCACGCAACATATGAGCGTGAGCCATGGACATAACACTATGGGTGGAATAGAATATGATGATGGGGGTTGTGTGGAGAAGACAAAAGGGAGAAAGTCTCACATTGACGCGGCTAATCAACGGGCTATGGAGATGCCAATTGATGTCAATGCAAGGAGTAGGGATTGTCATGCAATGGATGCACTTTTGCTATAAATGTATGAAAGCTCAACAAAAGAAACTAAGTGGGTGTGCATCCAACTTGCTTGCTCACGAAGACCTAGGGCATTTGATGAAGCCCATTGTTGGAATATACAAGCCAAGTTCTATAATGAAAAAATCCCACTAGTATATGAAAGTGACAAAATTAGAGACTCTCTATAATGAAGATCATGGTTCTACTTTGAAGCACAAGTGTGGAAAAAGGATAGTAGCATTGTCCCTTCTCTCTTTTTCTCTGATAATTTTTTTTGGCCTTTCCCTTTTTTTATTTGGCCTTTCCCTTTTTATTTGGCCTCTCTCTTTTTTTATTTCCTCACACGGGACAATGCTCTAACAATGATGATCATCACACTTCTATTTATTTGCAACTCAAGGATTACAACTCGATACTAGAACAAAATATGACTCTATATGAGTGTCTCCGGCGGTGTACCGGGATGGGCAATGAATCAAGAGTGACATGTATGAAAAATAATGCATGGTGGCCTTGCCACAAATACGATGTCAACTACATGATCATGCAAAGCAATATGACAATGATGAAGCGTGTCATAATAAACGGAACGGTGGAAAGTTGCATGGCAATATATCTCGGAATGGCTATGGAAATGCCATAATAGGTAGGTATGGTCGCTGTTTTGAGGAAGATATAAGGAGGTTTATGTGTGATAGAGCGTATCACATCACGGGGCTTGGATGCATCTCGAAGTTTGCACCAACTCTCAAGGTGAGAAAGGGCAATGCAAGGTACCGAAGAGGCTAGCAATGATGGAAGGTGAGAGTGCGTATAATCCATGGACTCAACATTAGTCATAAAGAACTCACATACTTATTGCAAAAATCTACAAGTTATCAAAAACCAAGCACTACGTGCATGCTCCTACGGGGATAGATTGGTGGGGAAAAGACCATCGCTCGTCCCCGACCGCCGCTCATAAGGATGACAATCAAAGAAACACCTCATGCTCCAAATTTGGTACACAACGGTTACCATAAGTGCATGCTACGGGACTTGCAAAGCTCAACACAAGTATTTCTCAAATTCACAAATACTCAACTAGCATTACTCTAATATCACCATCTTCATATCTCAAAACAATCATCAAGTATCAAACTTCTCATAGTATTCAATGCACTCTATATGGAAGTTTTTATTATACCTATCTTGGATGCCTATCATATTAGGACTAATTTTATAGACAAAGCAAATTACCATGCTGTTCTAAAGGACTCTCAAAATAATATAAGTAAAGCATGGGAGTTCATATATTTCTTCAAAATAAAACCACCATCATGTTCTAAAAGATATAAGTGAAGCACTAGAGCAAACGACAAAATACTCCAAAAGATATAAGTGAAGATCAATGAGTACTCAAATAATTATATAACTATGTGAAGACTCTATAACATTTAAGAATTTCAGATCCTGGGATATTATTCAAACAGCAAGAAAAAGTAAATAAAATAAAATGACGCTCCAAGCAAAACACATATCATGTGGTGAATAAAAATATAGCTCCAAGTAAAGTTACCGATGAACGAAGACGGAAGAGGGGATGCCATCCGGGGCATCCCCAATCTTAGGCTCTTGGTTGTCCATGAATATTACCTTGGGGTGCCTTGCGCATCCCTAAGCTTAGGCTCTTGCCACTCCTTATTCCATAGTTCATCGAATCTTTACCCAAAACTTGAAAACTTCACAACACAAAACTCAACAGACAACTCGTAAGCTCCGTTAGTATAAGAAAATAAATCACCACTTAGGTACTGTTGTGAACTCATTCTAAATTCATACTGATGTTATATATACTGTATTCCAACTTCTCTATGGTTCATACCCTCTGATACTACTCATAGATTCATCAAAATAAGCAAACAACACACAGAAAACAGAATCTGTCAAAAACAGAACAGTCTGTAGTAATCTGTATCATTCGAATACATATGTAACTCCAAAAATTCTGAAATAAACTGTTGGATCTGAGGAATTTTCCTATTAATCATCTTCAAAAGTAATCAACTTAAAATCACTCTCCAGTAAAAAATGGCAGCTAATCTCCTGAGCGCAAAAGTTTGTGTTTTTACAGCAAGATCGCAAAGACTTCACCCAAGTCTTCCCAAAGGTTCTACTTGGCACAAACACTAATTAAAACATAAAACCACATCTAAACAGATGCTAGATGAATTATTTATTACTAAACAGGAGCAAAAAGCAAAGAACAAAAATAAAATTGGGGTGCCTCCCAACAAGCGCTAATGTTTAACGCCCCTAGCTTGGCATCATGATTTCAATGATGCTCATATAAAAGATAAGAATTGAAACATAAAGAGAGCATCATGAAGAATATGACTAGCACATTTAAGTCTAACCCACTTCCTATGCATAGGGATTTTGTGAGCAAACAACTTATGGGAACAATAATCAACTAGCATAGGAAGGCAAAACAAGCATAACTTTAAAACTTTAAGCACACAGAGAGGAAACTTGATATTATTGCAATTCCTACAAGCATATGTTCCTCCCTCATAATAATTTTTAGTGGAATCATGAATAAATTCAACAATATAACCATCACATAAAGCATTCTTTTCATGATCTACAAGCATAGAAATTTTATTACTCTCCACAAAAGCAAATTTGTTCTCATGAATAGTAGTGGGGGCAAACTCAAAAAATTAACTATCATGTGAAGCATAATCCAATTGAAAATTAAAATCATGATGACAAGTTTCATGGTTATGTTTATTATTTATAGCATATGTGTAATCACAATAATCATCATAAATAGGAGGCATGATTTCATCATAATAAATTTGCTCAGCAAAACTTGGCAGACTAAACATATCATCTTCATCAAACATAGCATCCCCAAGCTTGTGGCTTTGCATATCATTAGCATCATGGGTATTCAAGGAATTAATACTAACAACATTGCAATCAAGCTCATCATTCAAATATTTGGTGCCAAACATTCTAATGCATTCTTCTTCTAGCACTTGAGCACAATTATCGGGATCCTTATTTTCACGAAAGATATTAAAAGGCTGAAGCATATGAGGCACCCTCAATTCCATTTTTTTGTAGTTTTCTTTTATAAACTAAACTAGTGATAAATCAAGAAACTAAAAGATTAGATTGCAAGATCTAAATATATACCTTCAAGCACTCACCTCCCTGGCAACGACGCCAGAAATTGCTTGATGTCTACTACACAACCATCTTCTTGTAGACGTTGTTGGGCCTCCAAGTGCAGAGGTTTGTAGGACAGTAGCAAATTTCCCTCAAGTGGATGACCTATGGTTTATCAATCCGTGGGAGGCATAGGATGAAGATGGTCTCTCTCAAACAGCCCTTCAACCAAATAACAAAGAGTCTCTTGTGTCCCCGACACACCCAATACGATGGTAAATTGTATAGGTGCACTAGTTCGGCGAAGAGATGGTGATACAAGTGCAATATGGATGGTAGATATAGGTTTTTGAAATCCGAAATTATAAAAACAGCAAGGTAACAAGCGATAAAAGTGAGCGTAAATGGTATTGCAATTCTAGGAAATAAGGCCTAAGGTTCATACTTTCACTAGTGCAAGTTCTCTCAACAATAATAACATAATTGGATCATATAACTATCCCTCAACATGCAACAAAGAGTCACTCCAAAGTCACTAATAGTGGAGAACAAACGAAGAGATTATTGTAGGGTACGAAACCACCTCAAAGTTATCCTTTATGATGGATCTATTCAAGGGTCCATAGTAAAATAACACTAAGCTATTCTTTCCGTTCGATCTATCCTAGAGTTCGTACTAGAATAACACCTTAAGACACAAATCAACCAAAACCCTAATGTCACCTAGATACTCCAATGTCACCTCAAGTATCCGTGGGTATGATTGTACGATGTGCATCACACAATCTCAAATTCATCTATTCGACCAACACAATGAACTTCAAAAAGTGCCCCAAAGTTTCTACCGGAGAGTCAAGACGAAAACGTGTGCCAACCCCTATGCATAAGTTCACGAGGTCACTGAACCCGAAAGTTGATCACCAAGACATACATCAAGTAGATCACGTGAATATCCCATTGTCACCACAGATAAGCACATGCAAGACATAGATCAAGTGTTCTCAAATCCTTAAAGACTCAATCCGATAAGATAACTTCAAAGGGAAAACTCAATCCATCACAAGAGAGTAGAGGGGGAGAAACATCATAAGATAATCCAACTATAATAGCAAAGCTCGCAATACATCAATATCATGTCGAATCAAGAACGAGAGAGAGAGAGAGAGAGAGAAGAGAGAGAGATATCAAACACATAGCTACCGGTACATACCCTCAGCCCCAAGGGTGAACTACTCCTTCCTCGTCATGGAGAGCGTCGGGATGGTGAAGATGGCCACCGGTGAGGGATCCCCACTCCGGCAGGGTGCCGGAACAGGGTCCCGATTGGTTTTTGGTGGCTACACAGGCTTGCGGCGGCGGAACTCCTGATCTAGGTAATGTTCTAGAAGTTTGGGTATATATAAGAGGTCGGCGGGGTCTCCGAGGCGGCCACGAGGTAGGGGGGCGTTCTCAAGGGGGTAGGGCGCGCACCCCACCCTCGTGGTGGCCTCGGGACTCTTCTGGTCCATCTGCGGTACTCCATGGGCTTCTTCTAGTTCAAAAACAATCTCCGTGAATTTTAGGTCAATTGGACTCTGTTTGGTTTTCCTTTTATGCGATACTCAAAAACTAGGAAAAACAGAAACTGGCACTGGGCTCTAGGTTAATAGTTAGTCCCAGAAATCATATAAAAGAGCATATTAAAGCCCATTAAACATCCAAAACAGATAATATAATAGCATGGAACAATCAAAAATTATAGATACGTTGGAGACGTATCAGTTGACGACCCACCACCTTCGACCTCACAATAAAGTTCTTTAGCCACAATCCGAAGTGGGGTGGGATGCGGAGGAAGGCCTCGCACACGACAATGAATGCTGAAATGTTGAGGAAATAATTTGGAGCTAGATCATGGAAATCTAGCCCATAATAGAACATGAGTCCTCGAACAAAGGGCTGGAGAGGAAACCCTAACCCGCGGATGAAGTGGGGAATGAACACCACCCTCTCATGGGGCTCCAGGGTGGGGACGATTTGTCCCTTGGCCGGAAGCCGGTGGGCGATTTCCTGGGCCAAGTACCCCGCCTCCCGGAGCTTCGTAATGTCCTTCTCCATGACGGAGGAGGCCATCCACTTGCCCTGCGCTCCAGATCCAAACATGACTGGAGTGCTTTTTTGAGGTGGAAAGGATGGAAGCTTGGGCGCTGGAGCTCGAGAATGGGTAGGCAGAGAGAAAGAAGGCATGGGTGAAAGGGTGAATCCTTATCTCTTTATAAAGGCAGCGAATATCAAGCGCCTCCCCATTCACCTTAAAACTCGCCTATTCCTGAAGGCCGCGCAGATGGTGCGGTTGGATTACCCACGCCCGTATTGATGAGAATCCCGCAAAAAGGGGACATGATCTCTGCTTCGACAAGACGTGCCAATGAAAACCGCACCTCGAAACATGGAGCGGGAGGCTAAAAATGGTTCGAAATAATGACCGGACAGGGACGTAATGTCTCGCTACAAAAGTTGTCAGTAGATGGGACTCATGAAATATTATACTCTCTGCAGTGGTGTGTGGTACTTGTTTTGCAGAGCCGGACACATTTTCTGTGTTCGAGGAATGCTTTGCAGTATTCGGAGGAGGAACCTGGCTTGCAAGGCCGAAGACAATCTGCACACCGGACACATTGTCATTGAAGCCTGGTTCAGGGGGTACTGAGGGAGTCCTGGATTAAGGGGTCCTCAGACGTCCGGGCTGTGTGACGTGGGCTGGACTGATGGGCCATGAAGATACAAGACAAAAGACTTCCTCCCATGTTCGGATGGGACTCTCCTTTGCGTGGGTGGCAAGCTTGGCATTCAGATATGAAGATTCCTTCCTCTATAAACCGACTCTGTACAACCCTATATAAAACGGAGGGTTTAGTCCGTAGAGTGGAATCACAATCATATAGGCTAGACATCTAGGGTTTAGCCATTACGATCTCGTGGTAGATCAACTCTTGTAATCCTCATATTCATCAAGATCCATCAAGCAGGAAGTAGGGTATTACCTCCATCAAGAGGGCCCGAACTTGGGTAAACATCGTGTCCCCCATCTCCTATTACCATCGACCTTAGACGCACAGTTCGGGACCCCCTACCCGAGATCCGCCGGTTTTGACACCGACACTTTACCCTTGTAAAGGCTTTATAAAGTAGGACAAACACTCCCCAGCTACTGGCCAAGGAGGTTCAAGCGATGGTCGGTCAACAAAGTTTTGTAAAATGCGGATCCTAGCATTAATGATGTAAAGTACTTGGATGCATAGAATCATTACACATAAAAATTGCGAGTAAAATCCATTTACTGCAATCCATCTTTTAAAATCCTTGGGGCCTAACTTGGCGAGCTCGGATTTCAACCTACTCTAAGCTCCTTTAAGAGATCTTATTCTATTTTTGAGAAGTTTGTGTTAAACACAACAAATTTTTCTATCAAACGGATATTGATCCTTAATTCGGCCGTCCGTGCCCACATTAAGGGTCAGGGGCTACTGGGCTTCGCGCTCATTATTTATAAATATTAAAGGGGCACATCATTCCCCTGATCTTGTGTTGCCACCCGACCAGTGGCTCGGGGGCTATTGCGTTGCCTATTCAATGCAGAAAATTCGAAGTGCTCAGTGTTCGACATGACCGAACTACAGACAGGCGTGTCTTCGAACAACAATAAGTACCATCTGGGACTTATCTGGCATCAAGCTAATATATCACGATGACTTCTCACGACCCTCTCTCAGGGGCCCGTCCGCCGATCACTATTACCTCTAATATATTACAATGCGTTTCTATTCCTACGTATGATGCTGAGCTAGGAGTTGATCCTCAGGCCAATTTCGCGAATCGACCTGAGTCTCGGGGGCTACTAGGTTCAGCGGTTCCATGTTTCCCTTCAAGTGCATCTCCGGTTTTAAACCGACACACACCTTGAGGGCTACTGGTTATACATATCGACAACAAATAAATTTACACGCATCAGAAATAAAATCCGCAAACAATCAACCCATGACCGAGGTGCTGAACCACCATGAAAGCATTTTCGGGATATAGCTCGGATGCAAGTGGCTAGCTCCATAGAGGGTATTTCCGGCATTAAGCTCGGCTAAACTCCTTCAACTTTTCTGAACCAAGGTGATCTATGACACCTCAGATATAGTCCGGCGTTGGAGCTCGGATACAGTCCGGCGTTGGAGCTTGGACATAGTCTGGCGTTGGAGCTCGGACATAGTCTGACATTGGAGCTTGGATACAGTCCGGCGCTGGAGCTCGGATGTAACAAGACTCTTCGAATATAGTCCGGCGTTGGAGTTCGGATACATTACAACGTCGGAGCTCGGAAGCGGTCTGGCATTGGTGCTCGGCTGCAAAAGATACCTCGAATGTAGTCCGGCATTGTAGCTCAGATGCAAGGGGACACTACTGCACGACAAACACTTCAAACTCGAGGTGTGGCATAAAAATAACAAGGCATTGATAAAGGCCAAAGACTTAAAGGGCTCCTCGGATACCCGACGTCTGAGATCTTTATATTTAGCTCAGCAATCCTCAAGATAGAAGATGGGAAGATTTGTTGAACCAGTTTTCAAGACCGATGACTGAAGACGAAGAGAAGTTTGGAAGAACCTAGGAGCGTCCCCAACTTGAAGACCGGTTCAAGGGGCTACTGACGGTGTCCTGGACTAGGGGGTACTCACCACGTCGTCTCCTGATCAGTTGGATTGGGCCGAGGACCCCCATGGTTGTTTACTCATTGGCCAGTTCGGGCAGCCGATGTATACACGAGGAAGATTCCACAAGACTTGGTGATCAAGACAAGGACTCCTCTCCACCGACATATTCGACTAGGACTCTTCTTATCCTAGGACTCTGGTACATTATATAAGCCGAGGCCGCGCTAGTGGATAGGGGAGGCTAGATTGTTATCATATTATTCATCATACCTTAGGTTTTAGACCACAACATATAATCTCGTGGTAGACCAACTCTTGTAATCTCTATACTCATCAAGGTCAATCAAGTAGGAAGTAGGGTATTACCTCCATTAAGAGGGCCCGAACCTGGGTAAACATTGTGTCCCCTGTCTCCTGTTACCTTTGATCCTCAGACGCACAGTTTGGGACCCCCTACCCGAGATCCACCAGTTTTGACACCGACACTCTCCACATATAGCCCTCTTCCGATGTAAGTCGTTCCTTGACCATGTTGACCACGCCATGCAGGGAGCACCAAGGTGGTGGATGATGGTGAGGCAGAGGAAGGGAATGACCCAGAGCCGGATGCTAGCAAGGAAATCATTGTATTCATATTTGTCAGGCTCACTAAGAATACCCCATTGTGGAATTTTGCATGCATCACTAAAATATTCTAAGTCCATGGTATAAGATTTATCATAGAGATCAGACAGGAAAGTACGAGTGTTGTGCTTAGATGAAAATCCAAACCTCCGCACAAAGGAATCGGTGAGGGAATATTATTGTTGGCACTTATCTGATACGAAGACCTCAAGATCAGCATTCCGTACATATGCATCAAATTCATCTTTGAAGCTTGCATGAAACATAAATTCATCTGACGGCCATTCACAAGGCCGCACTTGAGCTTCCCTTGGTGGTTCAAGGTCCGGCTCATGTATCACGAGTCTCGGTGCTTGCTTCCTCGAAGAACCACCTCGGTACATTTTCCTAGACATTTTTGTTAACCCCTTTTCTTCGGAGTTGGCTTAGGAGTTGGTTCAGGAAGTGTCCAATCATTATCATTGCTCAATATATTATTCAATAGCAATTCAACTTGCTCAACAGTTCTTTCCTTGAAAATACAACTAGCACAACTATCCAGGTGGTCTCTGGAAGCATCAGTTAGTCCATCATAAAAGATATCAACTATTTCATTTTCTTGAGAGGAAGATCAGGCAAAGCATTAAGTAGTTGGAGAAGCCTCCCCCAAGCTTGTGGGAGACTCTCTTCTTCAAATTGCATGAAGTTAAATATTTCCCTTAGGGTAGCTTGTTTCTTATGAGCGGGGAAATATTTTACATAGAAGTAGTAAATCATATCCTGGGGACTATGCACACAACTAGGAGCAAGAGAATTAAACCATAACTTTGCATCACTTACTGAGAAAATAGGGTGGCTATATCATTCAGTTTATTAAAAGAAACTATGTGAAAACTGCTTTATGTGATCTTGCAGCTGGTGTTAGTGTTATGCCTTTCTCTTTGTATCGTAGACTTGAATTGAATAAATTGACACCTACTGAAATCTCTTTGCAAATGGCCGATAAATCAACTGCTATACCCGTCGGTATTTGCGAGGATGTGCCTGTTGTGGTTGCAAATGTTACTATCTTAACGGACATTGATATTCTTGATATTCCCGAGGACGACAGTATGTCGATCATCCTTGGTAGACCCTTTTTGAATACTTCACGGGCTGTTATTGATTGCAACAAAGGCAATGTCACTTTTCATGTTAATGGTAATGAGCATACGATACACTTTCCGAAGAAAGAACCTCAAGTTCATAGTATCAATTCTATTGGAAAAATTTCAACTATTACTATTGGAGGTTTTGAATTCCCTCTTCCTACTGTCAAAAATAAATATGATCTTCTTATTGTTGGGGACATGCATATCCCCATTGAGGTAACCTAGTGTTATTCGAAAATTCTCTGGTTTCATGTCATTCGGAAGAAGTTTGTTAATATGACTTGATCAACCTTGTTAATGGATTCCTTTTGATGAGCATGAGATGGATGAATTTAGAAAGCACAACTCTATGTACCCATCTTTTACTTTCTGTTATTTAGAATAAATAAAGAAAAAAAAGTATTTTCTGTCTGTTTTCTGAATTATCCGTGCAATAAAAAATGTCCCAAAAATAAAAGTTCTCCAAATACCCTAAAAATTTAGTTTGATTTTTTATATAATATTTGAGAATTTCCCGTCAACTCACGCCTACTCGCACGGCACACGGGTCGCGCGGCGGCATGTATATTGTTTTTCTATTTGGATGATTAATGCTGCCTCTTTATTGCTTAAGTGAAGCATGGCACATGTCCATTGTTGGTCTAACGCTCATGGTTCGAATAAATAATCCGTTTGGGATATTGGTTCCCAATTATTAATAATCTCCCGTTTGTAATTGATAAAGATTACATCAAAACTGGTCTCAAATTTGACAAAAAATGTACGATGCCACTTTGTATTGGTGTCCATATGACAACACGATAAGTTTCATGAACTTCAAATAAGTTTTGGATGTACTAGAATTTAAAAATCAAGATTCTCAATGTGTCAATTTTTTTACATGGGGAGTAAACATGCACCCACTGAGACACATGTGTTTTTGCAATCCGTTTAGGTGCACTGTCACGTGTGCATGTAGCTCAAATTTAATTTTTGCACATTGTACCCGTAGAAAATCAATCAATTAATGTACTAAAACGTCTTAGTGATATCTATGATTCTTTTCCAAATTAAAACGTCCCTCCTTTGGTAACATATGTTCACTGCGGGATAATTAATTTAACATGCATCATAGTGTTGGGGAACGTAGTAATTTCAAAAAAATTCCTACGCACACGCAAGATCATGGTGATGCATAGCAACAAGAGGGGAGAGTAATGTCCACGTACCCTCGTAGACCGTAAGCAGAAGCGTTATGACAATGCGGTTGATGTAGTCGTACGTCTTCACGATTCGACCGATCCAAGTACCGAACGTACGACACCTCCGAGTTCTGCACACGTTCAGCTCGATGACGATCCCCGGACTCCGATCCAGCAAAGTGTCGGGGATGAGTTCCGTCAACATGACGGTGTGGTGACGATGATGATGTTCTACCGGCGCAGGGCTTCGCCTAAACTCCACGACGATATGACCGAGGTGGAATATGGTGGAGGGGGGCACCGCACACGGCTAAGGAACGATCACGTAGAACAACTTGTGTGTCCTAGGGTGCCCCCCTGCCCCCGTATATAAAGGAGGGAGGGGGAGGTGCAGCCGTCCCCCTAGGGGTGTGCACGGAGGAGTCCTACTCCCATCGGGAGTAGGACTCCCCCCTCTTGCCTTGGTGGAGAAGGAAAGGGGGGAGGGGAAAGAGGAAAGGGGGGCGCCGCCCCCCCCTCCTTGTCCTATTCGGACTAGGGGGGAGGGAGCGCGCGGCCTGCCCTGGTCGGCCCCCTCCTCTTCTCCCTCATGGCCCACTAAGGCCCATTAACCCCCGGGAGGGTTCCGGTAACCCCCCCGGTGTTCCGGTAAAATCCCGATTTCACCCGGAACCATTCCGATATCCAAATATAGGCTTCCAATATATCAATCTTTATGTCTCGACCATTTCGAGACTCCTTGTCATGTCCGTGATCACATCCGGGACTCCGAACAACCTTCGGTACATCAAAACTTATAAACTCATAATAAAACTGTCATTGTAACTTTAAGCGTGCGGACCCTACGGGTTCAAGAACTATGTAGACATGACCTAGAACTCTTCTCGGTCAATAACCAATAGCAGAACCTAGATGCTCATATTGGCTCCTACATATTCTACGAAGATCTTTATCGGTCAAACCGCATAACAAGATACGTTGTTCCCTTTGTCATCGGTATGTTACTTGCCCGAGATTCGATCGTCGGTATCCAATACCTAGTTCAATCTCGTAACTGGCAAGTCTCTTTACTCGTTTTATAATGCATCATTCCGTAACTAACTCATTAGTTACATTGCTTGCAAGGCTTATAGTGATGTGCATTACCGAGAGGGCCCAGAGATACCTCTCCGACAATCGGAGTGACAAAACCTAATCTCAAAATACGCCAACCCAACATGTACCTTTGGAGACACCTGTAGTACTCCTTTATAATCACCCAGTTACGTTGTGACGTTTGGTAGCACCCAAAGTGTTCCTCTGATAAACAGGAGTTGCATAATCTCATAGTTATAGGAACATGTATAAGTCATGAAGAAAGCAATAGCAATATACTGAACGATCAAGTGCTAGGCTAACGGAATGGTTCATGTCAATCACATCATTCTCCTAATGATGTGATCCCATTAATCAAATGACAACACATGTCTATGGTTAGGAAACATAACCATCTTTGATAAACGAGCTAGTCAAGTAGAGGCATACTAGTGATACTATGTTTGTCTATGTATTCACACATGTATTATGTTTCCGGTTAATACAATTCTAGCATGAATAATAAAAATTTATCATGATATAAGGAAATAAATAATAACTTTATTATTGCCTCTAGGGCATATTTCCTTCAGTCTCCCACTTGCACTAGAGTCAATAATCTAGTTCACATCAGCATGTGATTCAACACCAATATTCACATCTGTATGTGATTAATACCCATAGTTCACATCGTCATGTGATCAACACCCAAAGGGTTTACTAGAGTCAATAATCTAGTTCACATCGCTATGTGATTAACACCCAAAGAGTACTAAGTTATGATCATGTTTTGCTCGTGAGAGAAGTTTAGTCAACGGGTCTGTCATATTACAGAGTCGTATGTAGTTTGCAAATATTCTATGTCTACAATGCTTTGCACGGAGCTACTCTAGCTAATTGCTCCCACTTTCAATATGTATCCAGATTGAGACTTAGAGTCATCTGGATCGGTGTAAAAGCTTGCATAGATGTAACTCTTTACAACGAACTCTTTTATCACCTCCATAATCGAGAAACATATCCTTATTGTACTAAGGATAATTTTGACCAATGTCCAGTGATCTACTCCTAGATCACTATTGTACTCCCTTGCCAAACCAGGGCAGAGTATACAATAGGTCTGGTCCATAGCATGGCATACTTCTATAGAACCTATGACTGATGCATAGGGAATGACTTTCATTCTGTTTCTATTTTCTGCCGTGGTCGGGATTTGAGTCTTACTCAATTTCAT
This sequence comes from Triticum aestivum, assembly GCF_018294505.1. NCBI lineage: Eukaryota > Viridiplantae > Streptophyta > Magnoliopsida > Poales > Poaceae > Triticum > Triticum aestivum. The sequence continues at coordinate 453,064,359 of NC_057813.1, forward strand.
ACCTTTGCAACACTGGCAAGAACTCTTTCTTTGACTGTTCCATTTTGAACTACTTCGAAATCTTGTCAAGGTATGTACTCATTGAAAATCTTATCAAGCGTCTTGATCTATCTCAAAAGATCTTGATGCTCAATATGTAAGTAGCTTTACTGAGGTCTTTCTTTTTAAAGAACTCCTTTCAAATACTCCTTTATGCTTTCCAGAAAAATTCTACATCATTTCTGATCAACAATATGTTACTCACATATATTTATCAGAAAGGCGGTAGTGCTCCCACTCACTTTATTGTAAATACAGGCTTCTCCAAAAGTCTGTATAAAACCATATGCTTTGATCACACTATCAAAGTGTTTATTCCAACTCCGAGATGCTTGCACCAGTCCATAAATGGATCGCTGGAGCTTGCACACTTTGTTAGCACCTTTTGGATCAACAAAACCTTCTGGTTGCATCATATACAACTCTTCTTCCAGAAATCCATTCAAGAATGCAGTTTTGACATCCATTTGCCAAATTTCATAATCATAAAATGCAGCTAACATGATTCGAACAGACTTAAGCATCGCTACGGGTGAGAAAGTCTCATTGTAGTCAACCCCTTGAACATGTCAAAAACCTTTTGCAACAAGTCGAGCTTTATAGACAGTTACATTACCATCAGCGTCAGTCTTCTTAAAAATCCATTTATTCTCAATGGCTTGCCGATCATCGGGCAAGTCAACCAAAGTCCATACTTTGTTCTCATACATGGATCCCATCTCAGATTTCATGGCCTCTAGCCATTTTGCGGAATCTGGGCTCATCATCGCTTCCTCATAGTCCGTAGGTTCATCATGGTCAAGTAACATGACTTCTAGAATAGGATTACCGTACCACTCTGGTGCGGATCTTACTCTGGTAGACCTACGAGGTTCAGTAGAAACTTGATCTGAAGTTTCATGATCAATATCATTAGCTTCCTCACTGATTGGTGTAGTTGTCACAGGAACCGGTTCTTGTGATGAACTACTTTCCAATAAGGGAGCAGGTACAGTTACCTCATCAAGTTCTACTTTCCTCCCACTCACTTCTTTCGAGAGAAACTCCTTCTCTAGAAAGGTTCCGAATTTTGCAACGAAAATCTTGCCTTCAGATCTGTGATAGAAGGTGTACCCAACAGTCTCTTTTGGGTATCCTATGAAGACACATTTCTCCGATTTGGGTTCGAGCTTATCTGGTTGAAGTTTCTTCACATAAGCATCGCAGCCCCAAACTTTAAGAAACGACTACTTTGGTTTCTTGCCAAACCACAGTTCATGAGGCGTCGTCTCAACGGATTTTGATGGTGCCCTATTTAACGTGAATGCGGCCGTCTCTAAAGCATAACCCCAAAACGATAGCGGTAAATCAGTAAGAGACATCATAGATCGCACCATATCTAGTAAAGTACGATTACGACGTTCGGACACACCATTTTGTCGTGGTTTTCTGGGTGGCGTGGGTTGCGAAACTATTCCGCATTGTTTCAAATGTAAACCAAACTCATAACTCAAATATTCTCCTCCACGATCAGATCGTAGAAATTTTATTTTCTTGTTACAATGATTTTCCACTTCACTCTGAAATTCTTTGAACTTTTCAAATGTTTCAGACTTGTGTTTCATTAAGTAGATATACCCATATCTGCTCAAATCATCTGTGAATTGAGAAAATAATGATACTCGCCGCGAGCCTCAACATTCATTGGACCACAAACATCAGTATGTATGATTTCCAACAAATCAGTTGCTCGCTCCATAGTTCCAGAGAACGGCGTTTTAGTCATCTTGCCCATGAGGCACGGTTCGCAAGTACCAAGTGATTCATAATCAAGTGATTCCAAAAGCCCATCAGTATGGAGTTTCTTCATGCGCTTTACACCGATATGACCTAAACGGCAGTGCCACAAATAAGTTGCACTATCATTATCAACTCTGCATCTTTTGGTTTCCACACTATGAATATGTGTATCACTACTATCGATATTCAATAAAAATAGACCACTCTTCAATGGTGCATGACCATAAAAGATATTTCTCATATAAATAGAACAACCATTATTCTCTGACTTAAATGAATAACTGTCTCGCATCAAACAAGATCCAGATATAATGTTCATGCTCAACACTGGCACCAAATAACAATTATTTAGGTCTAAAACTAATCCCGATGGTAGATGTAGAGGTAGCGTGCCGACCGCGATCACATCGACTTTGGAACCATTTCCCACGCACATCGTCACCTCGTCCTTAGACAATCTTTGCTTAATCCGTAGTCCCTGTTTCGAGTTGCAAATATTAGCAACAAAACCAGTATCAAATACCCAGGTACTATTGCGAGCATTAGTAAGGTACACATCAATAACATGTATATCACATATACCTTTGTTCACTTTCCCATCCTTCTTATCCGCCAAATACTTGGGGCAGTTCCGCTTCCAGTGTCCAGTCTGCTTGCAGTAGAAGAACTCAGTTTCAGGCTTAGGTCCAGACTTGGGTTTCTTCTCTTGAGCAGCAACTTGTTTGCTGTTCTTCTTGAAGTTCCCCTTCTTCTTCCCTTTGCCCTTTTTCTTGAAACTGGTGGTCTTGTTAACCATCAACACTTGATGCTCCTTCTTGATTTCTACCTCCGTGGCTTTTAGCATTGTGAAGAGCTCGGGAATAGTCTTGTCCATCCCTTGCATATTATAGTTCATCACGAAGCTCTTGTAGCTTGGTGGCAGTGATTGAAGAATTCTGTCAATGACACTATCATCAAGAAGATTAACTCCCAGTTGAATCAAGTGATTATTATACCCAGACATTTCGAGTATATGTTCACTAACAGAACTATTCTCCTCCATCTTGCATCTATAGAACTTATTGGAGACTTCATATCTCTCAATCCGGGCATTTGCTTGAAATATTAACTTCAACTCCTGGAACATCTCATATGCTCCATGACGTTCAAAACGTCGTTGAAGACCCGGTTCTAAGCTGTAAAGCATGGCACACTGAACTATCGAGTAGTCATCAGCTTTGCTCTGCCAGACGTTCTTAACGTAGTCAGTTGCATCAGCAGTAGGCCTGGCACCCAGCGGTGCTTCCAGGACGTAATTCTTCTGTGCAGCAATGAGGATAATCCTCAGGTTACGGACCCAGTCCGTGTAATTGCTGCCATCATCTTTCAACTTTGCTTTCTCAAGGAACGCGTTAAAATTCAATGGAACAACAGCACGAGACATCTATCTACAACAAACATAGACAAACAAAATACTATCAGGTACTAAGTTCATGATAAATTTAAGTCCAATTAATCATATTACTTAAGAACTCCCACTTAGATAGACATCCCTCTAATCCTCTAAGTGATTACGTGATCCATATCAACTACACCATGTCCGATCGTCACGTGAGATGGAGTAGTTTCAACAGTGAACATCAATATGTTGATCATATCTACTATATGATTCACGCTCGATCTTTTGGTCTCCGTGTTCCGAGGCCATATCTGTTATATGCTAGGCTTGTCAAGTTGTATTTGCACCCGTTGTATTTGAACATAGAGCCTATCACACCCGATCATCACGTGGTGTCTCAGCACGAAGAACTTTCGCAACGGTGCATACTCAGGGAGAACACTTCTTGATAATTTAGTGAGAGATCAACTTAAAATGCTACTTTCAATCAAAGCAAGATAAGATGCATAAAGGATAAACATCACATGCAATCAATACAAGTGATATGATATGGCCATCATCATCTTGTGCTTGTGATCTCCATCTTCGAAGCACCGTCATGATCACCATCGTCACCGGCGCGACACCTTGATCTCCATCGTAGCATCGTTGTCGTTATGCCATCTATTGCTTCTATGACTATCGCTACCGCTTAGTGATAAAGTAAAGCAATTACAGGGCATTTGCATTTCATACAATAAAGCGACAACCATATGGCTCCTGCCAGTTGCCGATAACTTTGGTTACAAAACATGATCATCTCATACAATAAAATATAGCCTCACGTCTTGACCATATCACATCACAACATGCCCTGCAAAAACAAGTTAGACGTCCTCTACTTTGTTGTTGCAAATTTTACGTGGCTGCTACGGGCTTAGCAAGAACCGTTCTTACCTACGCATCCAAACCACAACGATAGTTCGTCAAGTTAATGCTATTTTAACCTTCGCAAGGACCGGGCGTAGCCAGACTCGGTTCAGCTAAATTGAGAGAGACAGACACCCGCCAGTCACCTTTAAGCACGAGTGCCCGTAACGGTGAAACCAGTCTCGCGTAAGCGTACGCGTAATGTCGGTCCGGGCCGCTTCATCTCACAATACCGCTGAGCCAAAGTATGACATGCTGGTAAGAAGTATGACTTGTATCGCCCACAACTCACTTGTGTTCTACTCGTGCATATGACATCTACGCATAAAACCTGGCTCTGATACCACTGTTGGGGAACGTAGTAATATCAAAAAAATCCTACACACATGCAAGATCCTGGTGATGCATAGCAACGAGAGGGGAGAGTAATGTCCACGTACCCTCGTAGACCGTAAGCGGAAGCGTTATGACAACGCGGTTGATGTAGTCGTACGTCTTCACGATTCGACCGATCCAAGTACCGAACGTACGGCACCTCCAAGTTCAGCACACGTTCAGCTCGATGACGATCCCTGGACTCCGATCCAGCAAAGTGTCGGGGATGAGTTCCATCAGCACGACGGCGTGGTGACGATGATGATGTTCTACTGACGCAGGGCTTCGCCTAAACTCCGCGACGATATGACCGAGGTGGAATATGGTGGAGGGGGGCACCGCACACGGCTAAGGAATGATCACGTATGTGAACTTGTGTGTCCTAGGGTGCCCCCTGCCCCCGTATATAAAGGAGGGATGGGGGAGGTGCAGCCGGCCCCCTAGGGGTGCGCCTGGAGCAGTCCTACTCCCATCGGGAGTAGGACTCCCCCCTCTTGCCTTGGTGGAGAAGGAAAGGGGGGGAGGGGAAAGAGGAAAGGGGGGCGCCGCCCCCCCTCCTTGTCCTATTCGGACTAGGGGGGGACGGGGCGCGCGGCCTGCCCTAGCCAGCCCTCCTCTTCTCCCTCATGGCCCACTAAGGCCCATTAACCCCCGGGAGGGTTCCGGTAACCCCCCGATGTTCCGGTAAAATCCCGATTTCACCCGGAACCATTCCGATATCAAAATATAGGCTTCCAATATATCAATCTTTATGTCTCGACCATTTCGAGACTCCTCGTCATGTCCGTGATCACATCCGAGACTCCGAACAACCTTCGGTACATCAAAACTTATAAACTCATAATAAAACTGTCATCGTAACGTTAAGCGTGCGGACCCTATGGGTTCGAGAACTATGTAGACATGACCTAGAACTATTCTCGGTCAATAACCAATAGCGGAACCTGGATGCTCATGTTGGCTCCTACATATTCTATGAAGATCTTTATCGGTCAAACCGCATAACAACATACGTTGTTCCCTTTGTCATCGGTATGTTACTTGCCCGAGATTCGATCGTCGGTATCCAATACCTAGTTCAATCTCGTTACTGGCAAGTCTCTTTACTCGTTACGTAATGCATCATTCCGTAACTAACTCATTAGTTACATTGCTTGCAAGGCTTATAGTTGTCATGCCCAATATGCGACCCTATCCAAAAGGAACTCGAAGGTCCCACCAAGGATAGACCCGCATATTGAAACGCTTTTGCAAGGTGGATATCATTACATCAACATTACATAATAGATGGGGATACATACATAAGACGTACAATGCCACATGAATACAACATCACAATACATAAGAGCATCATCCGACTACGGATGAATCACAAACAGAAACTCAAACGACATCCACCCTGCTAGCCCAGGCTGCCGACCTGGAACCTATCCCCTGATTGAAGAAGAAGCAGAAGAAGCACTCAACGCAAGCAAGCATCGCTCTCGCGTCATGATCATCGCATGAACCTGTACCTGCAACTGTTGTTGTAGTAATCTGTGAGCCACGAGGACTCAGCAATCCCATTACCATGGGTATCAAGACTAGCAAAGCTTAAAGAGAAAGGAAGGGGTAAAGTGGTGAGGTAGCAGCAGCGGCTAAGCATGATATGGTGGCTAACATACGCAAATAAGAGCAAGAAGAGAGCAAGCGGAACGGTCGTCAAGTAGTAATGACCAAGAAGTGATCCTGAACTCCTACTTACGTCAAACATAACCCAGAAACCGTGTTCACTTCCCGGACTCCGCCGAGAAGAGACCATCACGGATACACACGCTGTTGATGCGTTTTAATTCGGATCTGGTGTCAAGTTATCTACAACCGGACATTAACAAATTCCGATCTACCTATAACCACAGGCATGGCTTTCGAAAGATTATACCCTGCAGGGGTGTCCCAACTTAGCCCATGACAAGCTCTCGTGATCAACGAAGGAATAGACCTTCTCCCAGGAAGACCCGATCAGACTCGGAATCCCGGTTTACAAGACATTTCGACAATGGTAAAACAAGACCAGCAAGACCGCCCGATGCGCCGACAATCCCAATAGGAGCTGCACATATCTCGTTCTCAGGGCAACACCGGATGAGCAATCCGTACAAAACCAGACCTCAAGTTTCCCTGAGGGGGCGCTGCAAAGGGCTCTAGTTCGGACCAACACTTAGACAAGCACTGGCCCGGGGGGGCTAAAATAAAGATGACCCTCGGGATGTGCGACTCCCAAGGGAAAAAGGGGTAGGTGAGGCAAATGGTAAAACCAAGGTTTGGCCTTGCTGGAGGAGTTTTATTCAAAGCGAACTGTCAAGGGGGGTCCCATAAATCACCCGACCGCGTATGGAATGTAAAATCCGGGAACATAACACCGGTATGACGGAAACTAGGGCGGCAAGAGTGGAACAAAACACCAGGCATAAGGACGAGCCTTCCACCCTTTACCAAGTATATAGATGCATTCATAATATAAGAGATATTGTGATATCCCAACCAAAATCCTGTCCACCCTGGAGAAATCTTCAACTTCACCTGCAACTAGCAATGCTATAAGAGGGGCTGAGCAAAAGCAGTAACATAGCCAAGCAATGGTTCGCATAGGAAAGGTGTCAAAGGTTAGAGCTTCATGGCAATTTGGGATGGCTTGATAAACAGGTAATAGGTAGTGCAGCATAGCGATAGAACGAAGCAACTAGCATAGCAATGATAGTAGTAAGATCCAGGGTAGCGGTCATCTTGCCTGAAATCCCGCTAGGAAGAAGAACGAGTCCATGAAGAAGACAACCGGAAGTAGTCGAACGAATCCTCATAACTCCGGAACGAAACCGAAGGCAACCCGGAAAGAAGCAAACAACATAGTAAACACACAAGCATAATCATGGCATGATGCACAAACAAGTATGATGCATGTCCGGTTTAAAGAGGCATGGCATGGCAAAGTGCAACAAACAATACTACAAGTTAAGTGGAGCTCAATATGCAACGAGTTGCATATTGACGAAACACCACATTGACATATTTAGTTTAATCTCGTTTAGGTACCCAACAATATTAAATGTTGATTAACATGGCAAGAGGTGAAGCATAATAAAGTCATCTATTTAGGCAAGTTTAAATGAGGCCGGAAATAACAAACAACAATTCCGGAAAATCCCCATGTGCAAATTATGGATTTGGTACTTTTCTGCCCTAAACACAATTTTAAGGTTGTCGAACAGGAAAATAAAGTGGACCATGTTAAACTAGGCATTTTTCCACCCCATTTACATATAAAGTTTATTAAAATTGGAGCTACGGTTATTTAGTTATGAATTAAAGCATTTTAACATGGCATCTTAGCAAATTTAAATAAACAGCAAGTTAAACATTTTAATATGGGATGAAAATGACATATTATTGATCTACAAAAAATTCTAAGCATTTTTCATGTTTAAACCATTTTAATCCGATGCACGGTTAAAGAGTTATTATATGCATGATCTAGAGGGACTTTTCTGCAAAACTGTAAAATCCCGGATAAAGCTAAAATCGCAGACGGGGAAAAAACAGCAACAGGCCGAATCTGGAGGGCGGACTGGGCTGCTCACCCTGGGCTCTTGGCCCGGCTCGGTGGAGAGGGGCCGGCTGGGCTAGGGCACTAGGCCGGCGGCCTGGTGCTGCTGGGCCGGGCCCACGTGGGCGCGGTGCGGGCATCGTCCTCCAGGTTCAGATCGGCCGCGAGCAGGACCAGGGGCGGTGGCGGCCGGCAGTCAACGGCGATGGGGAGGCGCGGGGAGGACGGGACGGGGCCGCAGGTGGCCGGATCCGGTGGAGGTCATGGCCGGGGACCCGTTCCCGGCGACGGCGAGACCAGCCGGCGACGGGCGGAGCTCCAAGGCGGCGGGGACCTGCGGGGAAGGAGAGAGAGAAGCCATGAGGGAGAAGGATAAGGAAGGAAAAAGAAGGAGAGGGCGGCGGGGTTTGGCCTGGCAGGGCACCGGTAGAGGCCGGCGAGGGCGGAAGGCGGCGAGGCCTGGCGCGGAGGAGGCGGCGAGCGCGGGGCGCTGGACTGGCGCGACGGCGAGATCCGGGTCTCGGGCGACGGAGAGAGGTTCAGGGAGCCGGGCGGCGCGCTCGGGCGTGAGGCTCGGGCGGTCGGGCCCTGGGCGGCCCGAGGCAGGCTCCCCGCGGGCCTGGCGGGCCGCGGCTGCGGGAGAGCGGTTGGGGACAGGAGGCGAGCGAGGAGTGGGCGAGGGAAGCTTCTGCGGCGGCGCCGGTCAGTTGGGTGGCGCCAAGTGGCGGTGGCGGGCTGGCAGCGCCAGATCCTAGGGAGGGAGGCGTTGATTTAGAGGAGGGAGGCAGCTGGGAGGTAGGGGAAGGCTAGGGATGCCCAAAATGGAGAGAGGGGGGTCTTTATATAGCAAAAGAGGCTAGGGTTGGGGGTTTTGGGGGCTTTTCGGAGCATACGATCGCCATCGAACGGCTCCGGAGCGGAGAGGGACTAGGTGGCTGCAGGTGGGCTATGATGAGAGGCCTCGAGCTAAGAGGAGAGGAGAGAAGAGAGGCCCGGCAACAGTTTCGGAGACCGAAATGTCCGACGATTAAACCGACTATATCGCGGTTATAAATATAACGGTTGGGCAGTCAAATGGACTCCAAATGCGATGAAACTTGACAGGCGGCATGTCTACACTATAATAAGACCACATGACAAGTTGCATCCCATTCCGAGAACATTTTTATGCCACTTATAAAATAATATTTCGGAGGTGCCGCGGGAGCGTGCAAGTGTGGTCTGGACTCCAAACGGACAACGGAGAGAACCGGCGGGACCCGAACGGATGCAAGTTTTGAAAAACATGCGGATGAAATGCAAATGATGACATGAGACAAGATGCATAACAAGAACAAAATGCAAAACAACAGAAAAAAACCCAACCACGGAGGAAATAATAAATCACATAGCCGGAAATGGCAAGAGTCGGAGTTAGGAATATGGAAAGTTGCATCCGGGGCATTACAATAGTGATGTGCATTACCGAGAGGGCCCAGAGATACCTCTCCGACAATCGGAGTGATGAAACCTAATCTCGAAATACGCCAACCCAACATGTACCTTTGGAGACACCTGTAGTACTCCTTTATAATCACCCAGTTACATTGTGACGTTTGGTAGCACCCAAAGTGTTCCTCCGGTAAACGGGAGTTGCATAATCTCATAGTTACAGGAACATGTATAAGTCATGAAGAAAGCAATAGCAATAAACTAAACGATCAAGTGCTAGGCTAACGGAATGGGTCATGTCAATCACATCATTCTCCTAATGATGTGATTCCATTAATCAAATGACAACACATGTCTATGGTTAGGAAACATAACCATCTTTGATAAATGAGCTAGTCAAGTAGAGGCATACTAGTGACTATATGTTTGTCTATGTATTCACACATGTGTCATGTTTCCGGTTAATACAATTCTAGCATGAATAATAAACATTTATCATGATATGTGGAAATAAATAATAACTTTATTATTGCCTCTAGGGAATATTTCCTTCACGTAGTTGCGGTGGATTCGCGGTGTGTGCGTCTGGGGGTGGCGGGTGGCTTATAGTACACTACGAGTTGTGAGCCACCGTGTGGGTTGGCCATTTTGTTAGGCAGGCCGGTGCCATATCAGAATCGTGAAATCATTATTTAAAACATTACACGGCCCTTTCATACATACATGTTTTGGCCACATGCAGTCGATTGTTGTCCTACACGACACTTGACACTCACGTGTGACGCTTTCTGTGGGCCTGCGAAGTCGTCATCCATCACTTTGATGAACAACCGGCAGTGGGGTTAATTTGACCAGCAAGGTAGAATCTTTTTTGTTTGTGTTATGGTGGTATATAGTACGCGTAGAAGAGGTGGGAGGGGACTAGCATATATACTATATGTACGCGTCCGTGAACAAGTACACCTCACTCAATGTCGGGACTTTTTTGTTTCCGAGGCACGTGCCACATCAAAACTGTGAAATTGGCTATTCAAACATCACACAACACCTTTGTGGGCCACATGCATGCATGCAGTGGTTATCCTAGCTAGGACGCTCACGTGTGACGCTTCCATATGTGGGCCCATGAGGCCATCATCGATGCATGCATGCATCACTTTGACCTACATCAAGAGAGGTTAATTAATTTCACCATCGATGAGGATTCTTTTGGGTCGTACATATTACGGCAGGAGCATATAGTATGCGGTGAAGAGGGGGGGAGGGGACCATCATATGTAGTCCGCTTCATGAACCTCGCTCTATGTGGGTGCATGGTTTATGATTTTTGAGGCATGTGGCACATCAAAGTTGTGCATTTTGGGTATTCAACATACATATGTTTGGCCCACATGAAAATCGGTGGTGGTTGTCCTCCCGCACCCACTAAAGCGGTTATCAGCGATATCAATGCTTTCCATATGTGGGCCCGCTTGGTCCATCACTTCTTTTTGCCTGACAACAAGAGAGGTTAATTTGACTCAGGAGGGGATTATTATTTTTGCTTGTAATACGCCGTATTTCGAGCAAAAATAATAATCCCCTCCTAAGTCAAATTAACCTCTCTTGTTTTAACATAGGTCATGTTGGAAATATGCCCTAGAGGCAATAATAAAAGGATTATTATTATATTTCCTTGTTCGTGATAATTGTCTTTTATTCATGCTATAATTGTATTATCCGGAAATCGTAATACACGTGTGAATACTTATACCACAACATGTCCCTAGTGAGCCTCTAGTTGACTAGCTCGTTGATCAACAGATAGTCATGGTTTCCTGACTATGGACATTGGATGTCATTGATAATGGGATCACATCATTAGGAGAATGATGTGATGGACAAGACCCAATCCTAAGCATAGCACAAAGATCGTGTAGTTCGTTTGCTAGAGCTTTTCGAATGTCAAGTATCTTTTCCTTAGACCATGAGATCGTGTAACTCCCGGATACCGTAGGAGTGCTTTGGGTGTACCAAACGTCACAACGTAACAGGGTGACTATAAAGGTGCACTACAGGTATCTCCGAAAGTGTCTGTTGGGTTGACACGGATCGAGACTGGGATTTGTCACTCCGTATGACGGAGAGGTATCTCTGGGCCCACTCGGTAATGCATCATCATAATGATCTCAAAGTGACCAAGTGTCTGGTCATAGGATCATGCATTACGGCACGAGTAAAGTGACTTGCCGGTAACGAGATTGAACGAGGTATTGGGATACCGACGATTGAATCTCTGGCAAGTAACGTACCGATTAACAAAGGGAATTGTATATGGGGTTGCTTAAATCCTCGACATCGTGGTTCATCCGATGAGATCATCGAGGATCATGTGGGAGCCAACATGAGTATCCAGATCCCACTGTTGGTTATTGACCGAAGAGCCGTCTCGGTCATGTCTGCATCTCTCCAGAACCCGTAGGGTCTACACACTTAAGGTTAGGTGACGCTAGGGTTGTATGAATATGAGTATGCAGCAAACTGAAAGTTGTTTGGAGTCCCGGATGAGATCCTGGACGTCACGTGGAGTTCCGGAATGGTCAGGAGGTAAAGAATTATATATGGGAAGTCGAGTTTCGGCCATCGGGAAAGTTTCGGGGTCCACCGGTATTGTACCGGGACCACCGGAAGGGTCCCGGGGGTCCACCGGGTGGGGCCACCTATCCCGGAGGGCCTCATGGGCTGAAGTGGGAGGGGAACCAGCCCCAAGTGGGCTGGTGCGCCCCCCCTGGGCCCCCCTGTGCGCCTAGGGTTGGGAACCCTAGGGGAGGGGGCGCCTCCACTTGCCTTGGGGGGCACTCCACCCCCCTTGGCCGCCGCCCCCCTAGAGATCCCATCTCTAGGGCTGGCGCCCCCCTGGGGTCCCTATATAAAGAGGGGGGTGGGAGGGCAGCCGCACCCAACACCCTGGCGCCTCCCTCTCCTCCCTGCTACACCTTCTCCTCCCGTAGTTGCTTGGCGAAGCCCTGCCGGAACCCTGCTGCATCCACCACCACGCTGTTTTGCTGTTGGATCTTCATCAACCTCTCCTTTCCCCTTGCTGGATCAAGATGGAGGAGACGTCACGCTGACCGTACGTGTGTTGAACGCGGAGGTGCCATCCGTTCAGCACTAGGATCTCCAGTGATTTGGATCACGACGAGAACAACTCCCTCAACCCCGTTCTCTTGAACGCTTCCGCACGTGATCTACAAGGGTATGTAGATGCATCTCTCTCTATCTCGTTGCTAGATGAACTCATAGATTGATCTTGGTGAACGTAGGAAAAAATTTATTTTATGCAACGTTCCCCAACAGTGGCATCATGAGCTAGGTCTATGCGTAGTTCTCTATTGCACGAGTAGAACACAAATCTGTTGTGGGCGTAGATCTTGTCAACTTGCTTGCCACTACTAGTCTTATTTTGCTTCAGCGGTATTGTGGGATGAAGCGGCCTGGACCGACCTTACACGTACGCTTACGTGAGACAGGTTCCACCAACTGACATGCACTAGTTGCATAAAGTGGCTAGCGGGTGTCTGCCTCTCCCACTTTAGTTGGAGCGGATTCGATGAAAAGGGTCCTTATGAAGGGTAAATAGAAGTTGACAAAATCACGTTGTGGTTATTCGTAGGTAAGAAAACGTTCTTGCTAGAACCCAATTGCAGCTGCGTAAAAGATGCAACAACAATTAGAGGACGCCTAACTTGTTTTTGCAGCAATTGCTATGTGATGTGATATGGCCAAAAGTTGTGATGAATGATGAATGATATATTGTGATGTATGAGATCATGTTCTTGTAATAGGAATCACGACTTGCATGTCGATGAGTATGACAACCGGCAGCAGCCATAGGAGTTGTCTTAATTATTGTATGACCTGCGTGTCAATGATTTAACAGCATGTAATTACTTTACTTTATTGCTAAACCATTAGCCATAGAAGTAGAAGTAATAGTTGGCGAGCAACTTCATGGAGACACGATGATGGAGATCATGATGATGGAGATCATGGTGTCATGCCGGTGACAAAGATGATCATGGAGCCCCGAAGATGAAGATCAAAGGAGCTATGTGATATTGGCCATATCATGTCACTACTATATAATTGCGTGTGATGTTTATTATGTTTATGCATCTTGTTTACTTAGAACGACGTTAGTAAATAAGATGATCCCTTACAATAATTTCAAGAAAGTGTTCCCCCTAACTATGCGTCGTTGCTAAAGTTCATCATTTCAAAGCACCACGTGATGATCGGGTGTGATAGATCCTTATGTTCACATACAACGGGTGTAAGACAATTTTACACATGCAAAAACACTTAGGGTTAACTTGGCGAGCCTAGCATGTACAGACATGGCCTCAGAACACAGAGACCGAAAGGTCGAACATGAGTCCTATGGAAGATACGATCAACATGGAGATGTTCACCGATGATGACTAGTCCGTCTCACGTGATGATCGGACACGGCCTAGTCGACTCGGATCATGTAACACTTAGATGACTAGAGGGATGTCAAATCTGAGTGGGAGTTCATTAAATAATTTGATTAGATGAACTTAATTATCATGAACATAGTATAAAATCTTTGCAAAATATGTCTTGTAGATCAAATGGCCAACGCTCATGTCAACATGAACTTCAACGCGTTCCTAGAGAAAACCAAGCTGGGTCCGGAACCTGAGGATCATCCTCATAGCTGCCAAGAAAGCATATGTCCTAGAAGGACCGCTAGGTGAAGCACCCATCCCAGAGAACCAAGACATTATGAACGCTTGGCAGTCACATGCTGATGATTACTCCCTCGTTCAGTGCGGCATGCTTTACAGCCTAGAACCGGGGCTCCAAAAGCGTTTTGAGCAACATGGAGCAAATGAGATGTTCGAGGAGCTGAAAATGGTTTTCCAAGCTCATGCCCGGGTCGAGAGATATGAAGTCTCCGACAAGTTCTATAGTTGTAAGATGGAGGAAAACAGTTCTGTCAGTGAGCACATACTCAAAATGTCTGGGTTGCACAACCGCCTGTCCCAGCTGGACATTAACCTCCCGGACGAGGCGGTCATTGACAGAATCCTTCAGTTGCTCCCACCGAGCTACAAGAGCTTTGTGATGAACTACAATATGCAGGGGATGGTGAAAACTATTCCTGAAGTATTTTCAATGTTGAAGTCAGGAGAGGTAGAAATCAAGAAAGAACATCAAGTGTTGATGGTCAATAAAACCATCAAGTTCAAGAAGGGCAAGGGTAAGAAGAACTTCAAGAAGGACGGCAAAGATGTTGCCGCGCCCGGTAAGCCAGTTGCTGGGAAGAAGTCAAAGAATGGACCCAAGCCTGAGACTGAGTGCTTTTATTGCAAAGGGAAGGGTCACTGGAAGCGGAACTGCCCCAAATACTTAGCGGACAAGAAGGCCGGCAACACCAAAGGTATATGTGATATACATGTAATTGATGTGTACCTTACCAGTACTCGTAGTAACTCCTGGGTATTTGATACCGGTGCCGTTGCTCATATTTGTAACTCACGGCAGGAGCTGCGGAATAAGCGGAGACTGGCAAAGGACGAAGTGACGATGCGCGTCGGGAATGGTTCCAAGGTCGATGTGATCGCCGTCGGCACGCTACCTCTACATTTACCCATGGGATTAGTTATGAACCTCAATAATTGTTATTTAGCGCCAAGTTTGAGCATGAACATTGTATCTGGATCTCGTTTAATGCGAGATGGCTACTCATTTAAATCCAAGAATAATGGTTGTTCTATTTATATGAGAGATATGTTTTATGGTCATGCCCCGATGGTCAACGATTTATTCTTAATGAATCTCGAATGTAATGTTACACATATTCATAGTGTGAATACCAAAAGATGTAAAGTTGATAATGATAGTCCCACATACTTGTGGTAGTGCCGCCTTGGTCACATTGGTGTCAAGCGCATGAAGAAGCTCCATGCTGATGGACTTTTAGAGTCTCTCGATTATGAATCATTTGACACATGCGAACCATGCCTCATGGGCAAAATGACCAAGACTCCGTTCTCTGGAACAATGGAGCGAGAAACTAGCTTATTGGAAATCGTACATACTGATGTGTGTGGTCCAATGAGTGTTGAGGCTCGCGGAGGATATTGTTATGTTCTCACTCTCACTGATGACTTAAGTAGATATGGGTATGTCTACTTGATGAAACACAAGTCTGAGACCTTTGAAAAGTTGAAGGAATTTCAGAATGAAGTAGAGAATCAACGTGATCGAAAAATAAAGTTCTTACGATCAGATCATGGAGGAGAATATTTAAGTCACGAATTTGGTACGCACTTAAGAAAATTTGGAATCGTTTCACAACTCACACCGCCTAGAACACCTCAGCGTAATGGTGTGTCCAAACGTCGTAATCGCACTCTATTGGATATGGTGTGATCTATGATGTCTCTTACCGATTTACCGCTATCATCTTGGGGATATGCTCTAGAGACAGCTACATTCACTTTAAATAGGGCTCCATCTAAATCCGTTGAGACGACACCGTATGAATTATGGTTTGGAAGGAAACCTAAGCTGTTATTTCTAAAAGTTTGGGGATGCGATGCTTATGTCAAGAAACTTCAACCTGAAAAGCTCGAACCCAAGTCGGAAAAATGCGTCTTCATAGGATACCCTAAGGAAACCATTGGGTATACCTTCTACCTTAGATCCGAAGGCAAGATATTTGTTGCCAAGAACGGATCCTTTCTGGAAAAAGAGTTTCTCTTGAAAGGAGTAAGTGGGAAGAAAGTAGAACTCGATGAAGTACTACCTCTTGAACCGGTAAGTAGTGCAGCTCAGGAAAACGTTCCTGTGGTGCCTACACCGACTGGAGAGGAAATTAATGATGATGATCAAGGTACTTCGGATCAAGTTGCTACTGAACTTCGTAGGTCCACAAGGACACGTTCCACACCAGAGTGGTATGGGAACCCTGTCCTAGAAATCATGTTGTTAGACAACGGTGAACCTTCGAACTATGAAGAAGCGATGGTGGGCCCAGATTCCAACAAATGGCTTGAAGCCATGCAATCCGAGATAGAATCCATGTATGAAAACAAAGTATGGACTTTGACAGACTTGCCCGATGATCGGCGAGCGATAGAAAACAAATGGATCTTTAAGAAGAAGACGGACGCGGATGGTAATGTTACCATCTATAAAGCTCGACTTGTCGCTAAAGGTTATCGGCAAGTTCAAGGGGTTGACTACGATGAGCCTTTCTCTCCCATAGCAAAGCTGAAGTCCGTCTGAATCATGTTAGCAATTGCCGCATACTATGATTATGAGATATGGCAGATGGACGTCAAAACGGCATTCCTTAACGGCTATCTTAAGGAAGAGTTGTATATGATGCAGCCAGAGGGTTTTGTCGATCCTAAGAATGCTAACAAGGTATGCAAGCTCCAGCGATCCATTTATGGGCTGGTGCAAGCATCTCGGAGTTGGAACATTCGCTTTAATGAGATGATTAAAGTGTTTGGGTTTATGCAGACTTATGGAGAAGCCTGCGTTTACAAGAAAGTGAGTGGGAGCTCTGTGGCATTTCTCATATTATATGTAGATGACATACTTTTGATGGGAAATGATATAGAAATTTTAGACAGCATTAAGGCCTAGTTGAATAAGTGTTTTTCAATGAAGGACCTTGGAGAAGCTGCTTACATATTAGGCATCAAGATCTATAGGGATAGATCGAGATGCCTCATAGGTCTTTCACAAAGCACATACCTTGATAAGATTTTGAATAAGTTCAAAATGGATCAGTCCAAGAAAGGGTTCTTGCCTGTATTGCAAGGTGTGAGATTGAGCTCGGCTCAATGCCCGACCACGGCAAAAGATAAAGAAGAGATGAGTGTCATCCCCTATGCCTCAGCCATAGGATCTATTATGTATGCCATGCTGTGTACCAGACCTGATGTAAACCATGCCGTAAGTTTGGTAGGAAGGTACCAAAGTAATCCCGGCAAGGAACACTGGACAGCGGTCAAGAATATCCTGAAGTACCTGAAAAGGACAAAGGACATGTTTCTCATTTATGGAGGTGACGAAGAGCTCATCGTAAAGGGTTACGTCGATGCTAGCTTCGACACAGATCTGGATGACTCTAAGTCACAAGCCGGATACGTGTATATGTTGAATCGTGGAGCAGTAAGCTGGTGCAGTTGCAAGCAGAGCGTCGTGGCGGGATCTACATGTGAAGCGGAGTACATGGCAGCCCCGGAGGCAGCACATGAAGAAATATGGATGAAGGAGTTCATCACCGACCTAGGAGTCATACCCAATGCGTCGGGGCCAATCACTCTCTTCTGTGACAACACTAGAGCTATTGCCCTTGCCAAGGAGCCTAGGTTTCACAAGAAGACCAGGCACATCAAGCGTCGTTTCAACTCCATCCGTGAAAATGTTCAAGATGGAGACATAGATATTTGCAAAGTACATACGGATCTGAATGTCGTAGATCCGTTGACTAAACCTCTTCCGCGAGCAAAACATGATCAACACCAGAACTCTATGGGTGTTCGATTCATCACAATGTAACTAGATTATTGACTCTAGTGCAAGTGGGAGACTGTTGGAAATATGCTCTAGAGGCAATAATAAAAGGATTATTATTATATTTCCTTGTTCGTGATAATTGTCTTTTATTCATGCTATAATTGTATTATCCGGAAATCGTAATACACGTGTGAATACTTAGACCACAACATGTCCCTAGTGAGCCTCTAGTTGACTAGCTCGTTGATCAACAGATAGTCATGGTTTCCTGACTATGGA
Organism: Triticum aestivum; assembly: GCF_018294505.1. Lineage (NCBI taxonomy): Eukaryota > Viridiplantae > Streptophyta > Magnoliopsida > Poales > Poaceae > Triticum > Triticum aestivum. Next base: position 453,082,676 of record NC_057813.1, read on the forward strand.
CATTGGATGTCATTGATAACGGGATCACATCATTAGGAGAATGATGTGATGGACAAGACCCAATCCTAAGCATAGCACAAAGATCGTGTAGTTCGTTTGCTAGAGCTTTTCGAATGTCAAGTATCTTTTCCTTAGACCATGAGATCGTGTAACTCCCGGATACCGTAGGAGTGCTTTGGGTGTACCAAACGTCACAACATAATAGGGTGACTATAAAGGTGCACTATAGGTATCTCCGAAAGTGTCTGTTGGGTTGACACGGATCGAGACTGGGATTTGTCACTCCGTATGACGGAGAGGTATCTCTGGGCCCACTCGGTAATGCATCATCATAATGAGCTCAAAGTGACCAAGTGTCTGGTGACAGGATCATGCATTATGGCACGAGTAAAGTGACTTGCTGGTAACGAGATTGAACGAGGTATTGGGATACCGACGATCAAATCTCGGGAAAGTAACGTACCGATTGACAAAGGGAATTGTATACGGGGTTGCTTAAATCCTCGACATCATGGTTCATCCGATGAGATCATGGAGGAGCATGTGGGAGCCAACATGGGTATCTAGATCCCGCTGTTGGTTATTGACCGGAGAGTCGTCTTGGTCATGTTTGCATGTCTCCCGAACCTGTAGGGTCTACACACTTAAGGTTAGGTGATGCTAGGGTTGTATGAATATGAGTATGCAGCAAACCGAAAGTTGTTTGGAGTCCCGGATGAGATCCCGGACGTCACAAGGAGTTCCGAAATGGTCCGGAGGTAAAGAATTATATATTGGAAGTCGAGTTTCGGCCATCGGGAAAGTTTCGGGGTCCACCGGTATTGTACCGGGACCACCGAAAGGGTCCCGGGGGTCCACCGGGTGGTACCACCTATCCCGGAGGGCCCCATGGGCTGAAGTGGGAGGCGAACCAGCCCCTAGTGGGCTGGTGCGCCCCCCCTGGGCCCCCCTCTATGCCTAGGGTTGGGAACCCTAGGGAAGGGGGCGCCTCCACTTGCCTTGGGGGGCACTCCACCCCCCTTGGCCCCCTCCCCCCCTAGAGATACCATCTCTAGGGTCGGCGCCCCCTTGGGGTCCCTATATAAAGAGGGGGGGTGGGAGGGCAGCCGCACCCAACACCCTGGCGCCTCCCTCCCCTCCCTGCTACACCTCCTCCTCCCGTAGTTGCTTGGCGAAGCCCTGCCGGAACCCTGCTGCATCCACCACCACGCCGTTGTGCTTCTGGATCTTCATCAACCTCTCCTTTACCCTTGCTGGATCAAGAAGGAGGAGACATCACGCTGACCGTACGTGTGTTGAACACGGAGGTGTCATCCGTTCGGCGCTAGGATCTCCGGTGATTTGGATCACGACGAGAACGACTCCCTCAACCCCGTTCTCTTGAACGCTTCCGCATGCGATCTACAAGGGTATGTAGATGCATCTCTCTCTCGTTGCTGGATGAACTCATAGATTGATCTTCGTGAACGTAGGAAAATTTTAATTTTATGCAACGTTCCCCAACAGGTCATGCTCTGGGATGACATGCATGATACAGTTTGAACACACACACACACACGTGCATGTGTACGCATGAATCCCTCCCATTAAGTCAAAGTGGCTAGTACAACGACACATCATGAACCGATCTCGCTCTGTGTGGGGAGCTAGTGTATGATTTTTGACGCACGCGCCACATGAATGTTGTGAAATGGTATTCAAACATGCATGCACGCATCACCTCCATACATATGCATGTAGTGGTTGCCTTCGAATGGTACACTCCCTCGCGCGGTTATCGGCGACAAGCCTATATATTCGTGGGCCTGCGTGGACATCCATGATCACCTTGACCAACAACAAGATAGGTTACCATGGTGGATTCTTCATTTGGTTCATGTTATTGTAGTATAGGTCATGGTGAGATTCAGACCTTAAGTTTGAGCGCATATACTATGCACACATGCATGCATGAATCCCCGTCGTTGGCTTGAAGTGTGGTGTAACATACATATGCATCGTCAACCTAACCCTCACCCAGTGTGGGGATTTCTAGTTCGAAATCATGGTGCCACATCAAAGTTGTTCCATTGTTATTGAAAAACACACCTCTCCATACATATGTTTGGGCCACACGCATGCAGTACTTGCGTGATTATTGGCGAGCTAGCCCATCTCCGGGGTCGCATGGACAGCCATCACTTTGACCAACAACAAGAGAGAGGTTGTACGACCATGGTGGATTATTCTTGGTCCATTTTACGATCCATCTTGGTGAGATATGCCTCTTTGTTCAAACACACAAGAAGAAAGCAGGAAAAAAAATAAACTAACATGGATAATACAATGAAAAAGTATGAACACCGACAACTGAAATAAACGTGTGAATTATATTTCTCAGTCCTGAAGATATGCAAGAGGCAAAGAAATCTATGAAATAAAAAGGTATTAAAGCTGAAGATGTTGAGAATTTACCGCCTATTGAAGAAATACATGGTCTTGATAACCCGACACAGGTAGTACAGGTAAACTCTCTCTATAGATTTGATGAAGGTGATATTCCTCATAATAAGTCTGCTAGTCAATGCTTGGATGAGTTTGATAATTTTATTGTTGAACAAGAAAACTTCAATGCTTATGTTGGTAGACAATTGAAACATAATGCTTACATGCTTGACCACTTGGGTAATTATATGAGTAGACTTGTTAATGATCTTAAGCTTATTAGTAAACATGCTTCCATGGTTAGAACTCAAGTAGAACAAGTACTTAAAGCTCAAGATGATTTTCTCAGTGAATTGAATAGTAAGAATAATGATAATGTTGTTAGGGTTATGACTAGAGGTGGTAAGATGACCCAGGAACCCTTGTACCCGAGGGCCATCCTAAGAGAGTTGAGAAAGATTCTCAGAGAACTAATACTAATGCACCTAGTCCTTCTAATAAAAAGAAAAAGAAAACTGATAGGACTTTGCATGCTAGTGAACCTGCTATAGACACACCTGAGAATCCCAATGATATTTCTATTTCTGATGCTGAGACACAATCTGGTGATGAACATGAACCTAGTGATAATGTTAATAATGATGTTCATGTTGATGCTCAACCTAGTAATGATAATGATGTAGAGATTGAACCTGCTGTTGATCTTGATAACCCACAATCAAAGACGGGCATATATTTTCTACGGATGCAGGCGGGATTGGGAACAAGAAACATCGCACACGGTCTAGAGATAACAACCGTCTGTTATGAAACAGAAAAACCCTCGAGGTGGATAGATATTTTCTAGGGATGCAGGCAGGATTGGGAACAAGAAACATCGCACATGGTCCGGAGATAACAACCGTGTATTATGAAACAGAAAAACCCTCGAGACGGGCAGATATTTTTGAGAGGGGGGGCCTCGTGGTGCCCAATGTACTGTGCGGATCTGTGCGTGATAGGGGCACCAGCGTGGCAGACGGTTAGTTTGAGTGAATCGTGTCTATTGCGTCATCCGACTTGTCTAATGTTCATAAATTTGGCAAAAAATGACGCGGGAGAGGGTCAGAACAGGAACACACTTGCATGTGGACCAAATTTATGTATGAAAAGGGTGGTTTGATTTTCAAATACCAAATGCAACTTCGATGTGGCACCTATCTCGCAAAGCGCACGATATTTCTTTCCCCCACCCCCCTCGTGTCGGCACGAAGGGAATCCTAAGCTATGAATGCATGCCCCCTCCCTCCAACTGAGGTTCACCTAGCAAAGTGAGAAGTAGCTGGCAGCCCCCCTCCTCCCTCATGTCGGCACAAAGGGAATCCTAAGGTATGAATGCATGCCCCCCAACCGAGGTTCACCTAGCAAAGTGTGAAGTAGCTAGCAGGCCCCCTCCCTCATGTCGGCACGAAGGGAATCCTAAGCTATGAATGCATGCCCCCCCCCCAACCGAGGTTCACCTAGCAAAGTGTGAATTAGCTAGCAGCCCCCCTCCCTCGTGTCGGCACGAAGGAATCCTAAGCTATGAATGCATGCCCCCCAACCAAGCTTCACCTAGCAAAGTGTGAAGTAGCTAGCAGCCCCCCATGCGAGCAGTCCGCCACACATGCAGACGGGGAGGCGTGCGTGTAGGTGTGTGAATTGACGGAGGCGTGCTCGCTACGCAGTGTCATCGGGAGGCGTGCGAGTAGCTATGTGAAACTTTGGTAGGCATGCCAGTAGTCTCGTGCGTAGGCTCACCAGGAGGAGAGCCATCGGTTTGACCGCCGCCCGCCTCTCTCCCACAACTCCCACTACTGCATATTAATGGTGCGCCCGAGCGGCCGAACCCCCATCGTCGCCACACACACACACACACACAATCCTCTCTCTCCGCTTGCATCCTCGGCGCCGCTCTTAATCCTCAAAGCCGTCAGAGTATGTGGATGCCGCCGAAGTGCCCCATCGGAGGGAGTGGCGACGCCGGGGCTGCTAAAGCACCAGAGCACGGCATGGAGATGGAGACAGAGGTTGCCATCACCGCCGATGAGTTATCGCTGCACCCTGACGTCGTCGGTGGCGTCGAGCTTCCATGGCCTGAGGCGGAGTTCCACACCGACTCTGGTGACGACCCCGGCGATGACTCCGACGACCACTCCGGCGATGAATCCAACAATGACGGACAGCTGATTAGTCATCTATACCCATTTATGTGTCAAATAGATCATAGGGTTTCTCTGGTTACTCCTGCCTCCCCCCTTTTGGAATAGAAATCATATGGTTATGTTCTCCCAATTCATGAAATCTGAGCAAGTTTCGTTAGATCCGTGTAGTGTATTGATTGTTTGAATGGTACAAGTGATAAGTGATTTGTTGTTTCATCTATGCAAATGATTTCTGCTAGTAACCAACTAGGGTTAGTGTTCGTGCTAATAATTCCTAGCCAGGGCTTGACAATTGATTTTGAATGACCTACATATGCTTGTGCCATTATTTTCTTCAAGATTGGTCTGTACATAGACGAATGTGCTTAAAAATCGAACCATAATCTCTGGATATGTATAAGTAAATAGCCATAAATTCCTAATCCTACTTCATGGCATGTAATCATTGATTTGATGCCAAATTTGTTTTACTATTTGTATAGGTGTTGTCTGACGATGTGGACAGCGAGGATGAACATGGCCAAAGGAGGTTGTCGGTGTCAAAACAGGCGGATCTCGGATAGGGGGTCCCGAACTGTGCGTCTAAGGCTAATGGTAACAGGAGGTAGGGGACATGATGTTTTACACAGGTTCGGGCCCTCTCGACGGAGGTAATACCCTACTTCCTGCATGATTGATCTTGATGATATGAGTATAACAAGAGTTGATCTACCACGAGATCGTAGAGGCTAAACCCTAGAAGCTAGCCTATGATTATTATTGTTGTTGTCGGACTAAACCCTCCGGTTTATATGGACACCGGAGGGGGCTAGGGTTACATAGAGTCGGTTACAGAGAAGGTAATCTACACATCCGAATATCCAAGCTTGCCTTCCACGCAAAGGAGAGTCCCATCCGGACACAAGACGAAGTCTTCAATCTTGTATCTTCATAGTCCAACAGTCCGGCCAAAGTATATAGTCCGGCTGTCTGAGGACCCCTTAATCCAGGACTCCCTTAGAGGTACAAGAGGCAAATCCTGAGGGAGCTTTATGTGGGAATCCATAACAGGCATATTAGGATGTGGAACGGTGGCCATCGATGCCCATTTTGCAACCACAAGCTTCATGATGCGTATCTAAGTGTTCTGGCACATGCAAGAGGACGGGTTGTTGGCTCCTTCAAGCAGAAGTATTCTCGCAGGGTGGCGCACGATGCGTACGCCGAGTACCTGGAGAAGCTTCAGGATTGTGCCGGCATGTGAGATGAGATGTGGGATGGATCGAACTATGTACCCTTGAGTATGCCTAATGACGGTTGAACTATGTACTTATGGTTGAGCTATGCTTATGTACGTGTATGCTTATTATCTATGTTTGAGTATGCTAAATATTTGGTCAAAATTTGGTAAAAATTACAAAGGGGGACCAATAAACCAGGACGGAGGTAGTACGTCAATCACACACGGTTCCCAAAATTGGAACCATGTGCAATGACTTTCATTTTGCCTGTTGCATCAATCGCACATGGTTCTCTCTAGCAAAATGTCGCCTCCAAAATTCTTTGTGGGACAGAAAACCCTCACCATCCAATCCAAAAAAGAAAAAAGAAAACCCGCACCATCCCCACATCACAAAAACCCTCACCCCGCCCGCCACCCCCTCTGGTACCCATTCACACCTGCACAAGCTCCTCCGCGTCTATGCCATGGCACCACCTATCGCGGCAGTAAACACTTAGCTCAACACCTGCTGCCACTGCCAGGCTACCGGCAAAGCCCACCGCATTTCACCACTTCCGCTTGCTACCGCCTATCGCCATTGACTTTCTCGACGCTGCTCGCGGTCAACCCAGCTCCGCTCGGTTGGGGAATCTGCCATACTGAGGGTTCTTTCTCATTGACGATAAGGTAACTAATTTAATGAGATATTATCTCATCTCTTATCCCAGTTCATCTACCTCCTTTAATCACCCGGTGGAAATCATCGTGAATTCATTTTTATTTCAGCTGATTTGTGGGTTTTTTTCATTCATAGAATGTACAGTCCACCGACACATCAGGACCTTGCGACCTCTGCCAGAGATTCTATCTCACCGTACCAGATCACTTGAGGACGCACGCAGTATGTTCAATCTCACCCTAAATCGGTTGACATGGCCTACTTTCCTAAACATATTCTAAATATTGCTAAATTTGGATAAAAGGTGCCACATGCACCATATACGTCAAAGGGGATTTCCCCCCTCTTCTTTCTATATTAGGCAAATTAATGATGTGTTGTTCTTTCGATTACTCTCATATTTCCATGACATCATGTTTACCATATCTGTTTAATTATAGATTTTTGTCCTTCAATTTCAACTGCTATACAGTTCTTTCAATTTGGGCCCATATTTGCATGTTACCATGTTTTCTTTGAAAATCCTACCATTTTCTGCAGCGCATCCCTTGCTATGCAACGGATTATATAGTGCACAATCTTTCCCTTTACATAGATCAAGACTGCATAGATGTCATACTGCACACAAAGCATGGATTTAAAATCTTTGCTACTATAAGACTTGATGAACGTGGTGACTCCTATCGTTTCTACTGAAAAGCTGGCACTACAATTGCACTGCACATAAAAGGGCCTGGTCATGAGATATATGCTAACTTCCCCGACAAAATCATCCGTCCAGACCTTGTTCAAAGTAAGTTTTCTATTCAACTATCTACATGTTGACTTACCCAACAATGTCAAATGAATTGTGTAGTATTTAAGCAACCAACGGTTATTCCCTTTTCTTACTATATTCCTACCTAATAACTCTAGTTACCAATACAATTTTCTATTGCCCTGTTTTAACTAAATATTCCATGTACTCCCATTTCTATCAGAAAGCGCCACTGACAAGGAGAATCTAGAGGTGGAGAATGGGGCTTCCAACAAGCGGAGGCGGGGCAAGCTAGAACTGCAAGCGACTCCAGCAGGCCTAGACTTCATCAGCAGCCTCCCCGATGATATGATGACAGTCATCATCTCCCTCCTCCCAATCAAGTATGGGGTGCGGACAACCGTCCTTTCCCGATGGTGGCGCCCCCTATGGATCTTCAGCCCTCTCGACCTCATCGACACCCACGAGCTCTTCCATGGCTATCGCAAAAGCTTGGATGCGTTCTCCAAGATCCTCGGCAGTTACCTTGGCCCAACCAGAGGCCTTAGAATGGCAAAGTTCCATTCCAACGGCAAGGACTGAGCCAAGTTTGACGACTGGTTCCGATCCCCCGCCCTAGATCAGCTCGAGGAGCTCACTTTTGATGATGGGCATATGCGCTCACTATCAACGTTCGCACTCCGCCTTGCACCCACGCTGTGCGTCGCCAATTTCAGGAACTGACATTCCCCCCCCCCCCGCCCTTAATGACGCGCCCGCTCTTATTCTACCACGACTGAAGCACCTCGAGCTCATCATCGTCTGCCTCTCAAACGGTGACATGGAGTGCCTGCTCCGTGGCTGTACTGCACTCGAGTACCTTCATCTTTAGGCGGTCAATGGGTTGAGTACCTTCCACATCACCTCCATGACTCTCCGGACTATTTATGTGTGTTGCTGATGCTGCAGGAAGACATCACAAGATGTGTAACACGGTATGGTCATTGAGGACACACCTGCACTTGAGAGATTACTTGTAGTTGATCAAGAAGGTCCAACAAGGATCAATGTCATTTCTGCTCCGAAATTGACAGTGGTGGGCTACTCGTCTGACAAATACTCTGAACTTGTTATTGGACCCACACCCGTTCAGGTACAACATCCACCTTCTACCTCTCTTTCTACAAATTAACATTATTTCTAATTTTGAAGATGTTTGTTCGTCTGTCATTTAGAAAATGATTCCGACAAGCTTGACCCCGAAACTGCGCGCAGTGAAGGTCTTGGCACTAGAATCTATCGGCCCCAACCTGGAGCAAGTTGTCGGTTTCCTGAGATGCTTTTCGTGCCTAGAGACACTATATATCAAGGTGATGTTCCTTTCCTGTTAAATGTTAACCATAAGGGAGTTCAATTTGTGACATGTTTTCCAAGTTTACAATGACAATGTACTACGATATCTGAAGGATTCTTTTGGAGGATTTCAGTACATACATGTTCCACCCCCCCCCCCATATTGGTTGCTTGATCCATATGGTTACAAACAATAAGCATTTCTCCTATGGATTCATTTGTACAAGTTTTCTTAGGGAACTTTTCATCCACTCCAACCTCTTGTGAAGAAGGCTACATTTTTCTAGAATGTAATCAAATGCCCATGTTAATCATGTCAGATCGAAGATGGCATGTTAGTGCATTTTACAAATCCTGCAAACCAAATAGGCTTGTAGTAATGTTCAAAACTGCATGTAGGCACTAACACGTTTTATTCTTTTGTAGATAAGATTAGGCCTAGTGGTGGATAGTATGATACAATATAACAATCACGTCAAATGCCTAGATCTGCATCTCTTAGAAATTACTTTGAACTCCTACCGAGGGACCTTACCAGAGATTATATTTGCCAGGTTCTTTGTTCTCAGAGCAAGGGTGCTGAAGGAAATGAGGTTTGCCCTACATTTATTTCGCAAAAATGAATGGTTTGTTGATCAGCGCCGGCGCCTGCGATAGAATGGAATAGGCTCCAAAAATGCTGAATTTCATTTTGGAACTTCAGATGACAGAGTAATCAGAAGTCATCGTGTCGAACCCATACATGACTTCTCAGTGGCTGACCCCTTTGCAAAAATTTTGAGGTTTTGAAACCAGACTTAGCAGTGGTAATATTAGTTTGAACCTCTCTGATATCCATGTTCAACGGATCAGCACGAGCGTCTACAGCTGATGAGTTGAATTTCATTTCTCATATCAGTTTGAACCTTGTAATCTTCGAATTTGAGCCATATAACTCTGGAATTTGAACCTTGTAATATTTCGAGCTTTTGTGGTACAATCGTTGAAATGGCATCGTATGAGACTCTTATATTGGTAGCACTATTTTGACCTTAATATGCAATGGTCTTAGATTTTATGAACCATTCTCGAATATGTTTACCTTGTCGATCTCACAGCACACGATCTGTATAGCTAACTCGACTGCGATCTTCGACATTATTGCACACAGTTGGTTTCTTCCACCGTGTGCCCTATAGAGCACATAATTAATTATCACACTCGAGTGTCCATCATCACCCTTCTATGTAACTTTGACCTTATCACCCACGGGTAAACTTATGATCGAAGTCATTCAACACACCTCGTTTTTACAAAGCTTTTTGCCAATAAACGCCCATGATTTGTCCCTCTTCTAGCCGGCGCGTGGCCAAACTAGCCGAGTGGGAACCTTGCACGGTAAACTATGCGGTAGCGCGGGAACCGATGATACATTTGGCGCCTCTTTGAGCCCACGCGTGCGGTGCGGTGTTGTCAAGTGTGCACTAGAATCCTCCGCTATGAACGTCGTGACAAGAGGTGATGATTACAGGCTGGCTGGCCCCCATTTATTACAGTGGCCAACCTTTCGCTCGCTCCCCACCATTGCAAGAAGCACACCCACCACTAGAAATTCTTAGAGGGTATCCTACACGGCTCCAATGGCGCTCCAAGCGGCTACCGACAACGAGTAGCAGTTCACCATGCGTGTCGTGGTGGACACCCACAGAAGGTTCATGGACCTCTCGGTGGTGTACACCAAAGACTCGGTCTGGGTGGAGCACTCCATACACATCATGGAGCTGTTGCTTGCTGAGGAGAAGTAGAAGGTGGTGGGTTCGACCTCGAGTACACCCACGCTCGTGCCAGGTCTCGTCCCAAGGTTGTCGTCACCCAGATATGCGTGCGCCACCATGTCCTCGTCTACCACTACTGCCTGGCCACAAAGCCTTGTGAGCGTTTCGCCAGGTTTGTCAATAGCCCCCACTACATGTTAGCTACGATGGACATCACCAATGATGTAAAGGCTCTCGAGAATTCGGGCATTGCCTACTAGAATCTTGTCGACATCCAGGGCCAATACAAGATCTTGGGCAGCAAGGAGCATGAGAAGGACTCCCTGATTCACCTCGCCAAGGCTATCATCGACCCCTACTACAGAGACATGAAGGATTCATGCAACAAGGACAAGCGTGCCTGGCACTCAGCCAGGATGGAGAAACTCGACAAAGCTCACGTTGTGTATGCGGCCAAGGAGGCGTACACGAGCTACGACATGTACAGGCAGATCATTGATATGAGGAAGTGCCTTCTTCCCCAAAACGGCAAGGGATCCAGCCGGAAGGAGAGCAATGGCAAGCGTCGTCACAATAATAAGTAGATGATTAGGTCCTCGTTTCTCCTACTTTAGTATGCATGTAATTGCTTACTTTGGTGTGTGAAAATGTTATGTGTGTAGTCACTTGTGTAACTGTATGCTTAATTTGGTTAAGCAATGCTGTCTTTTTAAGTATATATGTTGATGCTCTGTACAAAGAGTGTAGATGTTGTGCGGACAAAGAAAATCACATCGCACACGGTCTAAACAATGGAACCCGTCGGTGATGTTTTCATCAATCACTCACAATTGTATACCAGCAATCGTTTGCTCACAACACACGACTTGTTAGCAGTAATCGTCTGTGTTGTTATCGGTCTTCACACACGTTTCCGATTACAGACCTGTTTGCCACGTATCACACACATCTTGTTAAGTTGAACTGTTTCTGTTCTCATGTCTCAACACAAACAGTTAATCCGAGTGAACCGCATGTCGTATATCGCACACACCTTGATCTGGCTGACCATTTCTTTTGTGTTGCCTAATCACAAACAGTTCATTGGAGTGAACCATATGTTGTATATCGCACACATCTTCATTTGGCTGCCCATTTCTTTTGTTCCTCCTCATCGCAAACAATTAATTGAGCTGAACCGTATGCCCTGCATCACACACTCAACTAAAATCTGAACCGTATTTGATGCATCCTCCATCGCAAACGTTTTGCACTTTTTTGACGGTTTTTTACACCACTGTTTGCGATTATGGCATCGCACAGAGTTTCGTCGAAGGGTCTCTGATCGTAGTGTCGCGTTAGCAGCATCCTGCAGTAGTGTATGATGATAATTATGAAAAAAGCACGTATCATCATAGATGTCATGGGCTCCTACTTCTATGACAAAAAATCATGACAGAAAATGGGCTTTTCGTCCTAGGTGGGCCGGGGACGCACCTGCATGACATTCTTTGGGCTGTCCATGATGGAAAAAATTGTGGTAGAAGCGAGGGCGAGGAAAATTTCAGGGAGTTACCAATTATGGTGGGTGGTCGAGGCCAAGCTATGCATGGAGGGATTGCATGTTTTTTTCGTACACGTACGCGCATCTGTGCGAGGCGTTGGGCTCTAACTGAACCCAAGGGAGGCGTTCGCTAAGTGAACCCGAGCGATTGTAGTGGCTACGCGTTACTGAACCCGAGCGATCGGTTGAACACTGGCTATTTACTGAATCCAATCAAGGGATTCCTTCGCTACTGCTGCCAACTGAAGCCGATCGAACCAACTGCCTCTTGATGAATAGTGAGCATTGTTTGGGGTTGGATGAACAGTTCTCGGTGGGGGTTGGATGAACAAGACCCTGTGGTAGTAGAGGTCGTTGCCGCTGGATGAACAGGACCCCAATCAAGAGGAGGCCGCCACACACCCGAGCCGGTTGGGGCTGGATGAACATGACCCCGTGAAGGGCTGGTTAAACATGACCCCGTGTGGAGGGTTGGTTGAACAGTAGCCGGTGGTGAAGGACATATGCCCTAGAGGCAATTATAAAGTTGTTATTTATATTTCCTTATATCATGATAAATGTTTATTATTCATGCTAGAATTCTATTAACCGGAAACTTATTACATGTCTGAATACATAGAAAAACAAAGTGTCACTAGTATGCCTCTACTTGACTAGCTCGTTGAGTCAAAGATGGTTAAGTTTCCTAGCCATAGACATGAGTTGTCATTTGATTAACAGGATCACATCATTAGAGAATGATATGATTGACCGGACCCATTCCGTTAGCTTAGCATTTGATCCTTTAGTATATTGCTATAGCTTTCTTCATGACTTATACATATTCCTATGACTATGAGATTATGCAACTCCCGAATACCGGAGGAACACTTTGTGTGCTACCAAACGTCACAACGTGACTGGGTGATTATAAAGGTGCTCTACAGGTGTCTCTGATGGTACTTGTTGAGTTGGCATAGATCGAAATTAGGATTTGTCACTCCAATTGTCGAAGAGGTATCTCTGAGCCCTCTCGGTAATGCACATCACTATAAGCCTTGCAAGCATTGTGACTAATGAGTTAGTTGAAGGATGATGCATTACAGAACGAGTAAAGAGACTTGTCGGTAACGAGATTGAACTAGGTATTGAGATACCGACGATCGAATCTCGGTCAAGTAACATACCGATGACAAAGGGAACAACGTATGTTTTAAGCGGTTTGACCGATAAAGATCTTCATAGAATATGTAGGAATCAATATGAGCATCCAGGTTCCGCTATTGGTTATTGATCGGAGATGAGTCTCGGTCATGTCTACATAGTTCTCGAACCCGTAGGGTCCGTACACTTAACGTTCTGTGACGATCGGTATTATGAGTTTATGTTTTTGATGTACCGAAGGTAGTTCGGAGTCCCAGATATGATCACGGGCATGACGAGGAGTCTCAAAATGGTCAAGACATAAAGATTGATATATTGGACGACTATATTTGGACATCAAAATGGTTCCGGGTGAGTTCGGGCATATACCGGAGCACCGGGAGGTTACCGGAACCCCCCGGGAGGTATATGGGCCTTATTGGGCCATAGTGGGAGAGAGGAGAAGGGAGCAAAGGAGGGGGCGCCCCCCAAGCCCAATTCGAATTAGGAGGGGGGTCGGGCCCCCCTTTCCTTCCTCCTTCCCCCCCACTTCCTTCCACTCCTAGTCCAACTAGGGAAGGGGGGAATCCTACTCCCGGTGGGAGTAGGACTCCCCTTGGGGCGCACCTAGGAGGCCGGCCTCCTCCCCCTCCTCCACTCCTTTATATATGGGGGAGGGGAGCACCCTATAGACACACAAGTTGATCATTGATCTTTTAGCCGTGTGCGGTGCCCCCCTCCACCATAATCCACCTCGGTCATATCGTTGTAGTGCTTTGGCAAACCTCTGCGCCGTTAGCTTCATCATCACCGTCATCATGCCGTCGTGCTGACGAAGCTCTACCTCGAAGCTTTATTGGATCGTGAGTTCGTGGGACATCACCGAGCTGAACATGTGCAAATCGCGGAGGTGCCATACATTCGGTACTAGGATCGGTCGATCGTGAAGACGTACGACTACATCTACCGCGTTGTCATAACGCTTCCACTTACGGTCTACAAGGGTACATAGACAACACTCTCCCCTCTCGTTGCTATGCATCACCATGATCTTGCGTGTGCGTAGGAAGATTTTGAAATTACCACGTTTCCCAACAGTGGCGTCCCAGCCAGGTTTATGCGTAGATGTTATATGCATGAGTAGAACACAAGTGAGTTGTGGGAGATAATAGTCATACTGCTTACCAGCATGTCATACTTTGATTCGGCGGTATTGTTGGATGAAGCGGCCCGGACGACATTACGCGTACGCGAGACTGGTTCTATCGACGTGCTTTGCACATAGGTGGCTGGCGGGTGTCAGTTTCTCCAACTTTAGTTGAACCGAGTGTGGCTACGCCCGGTCCTTGAGAAGGTTAAAACAACACTAACTTGACGAACTATCGTTGTGGTTTTGATGCGTAGGTAAGAACGGTTCTTGCTCAGCCCGTAGCAGCCACATAAAACTTGCAACAACAAAGTAGAGGACGTGTAACTTGTTTTTGCAGGGCATGTTGTGATGTGATATGGTCAAGACATGATGATAAATTTTATTGTATGAGATGGTCATGTTTTGTAACAGAGTTATCTGCAACTGGCAGGAGCCATATGGTTGTTGCTTTATTGTATGAAATGCAATCGCCATGTAATTGCTTTACTTTATCACTTAGTGGTAGCGGTAGTCATAGAAGCAATAGTTGGCGAGACGACAACGATGCTACGATGGAGATCAAGGTGTCACGCTGGTGACGATGGTGATCATGACGATGCTTTGGAGATGGAGATCAAAGGCGCAAGATGATGATGGCCATATCATATCACTTATATTTATTGCATGTGATGTTTATCTTTTATCTTATTTTTCTTAGTTCGATGGTAGCATTATAAGAAAATCTCTCACTAAATTTCAAGGAACAAGTGTTCTCCCTGAGTATGCACCGTTGCAAAAGTTCGTCGTGCCGAGACACCACGTGATGATCGGGTGTGATAAGCTCTACTTTCACATACAACGGGTGCAAGCCAGTTTTGCACACGCAGAATACTCGGGTTAAACCTGACAAGCCTAGCATATGCAGATATGGCCTCGGAACACTGGAGACCGAAAGGTCGAGTGTGAATCATATAGAAGATATGATCAACATAGTGATGTTCACCATTGAAAACTACTCCATCTCACGTGATGATCAGACATGGTTTAGTTGATATGGATCACGTGATCACTTAGATGATTAGAGGGATCTCTATCTAAGTGAGAGTTCTTAAGTAATATGATTAATTGAACTTTAATTTATCATGAACTTAGTCCTGGTAGTATTAGCATATCTATGTTGTAGATCAATAGCTCGCGTTTAGCTCCCCTATTTTATTTTTGATATGTTCCTGAGAAAACTAAGTTGAAAGATGTTAGTAGCAATGATGAGGATTGGATCCGTGATCTGAGGATTATCCTCATTGCTGCACACACTACTGTAATTAGCTTATTTGTCGTCTGCCAATTCTTTATCTTCTGCTGGCTGGCGATAAAGAAGGTCTTTGCGGTCTGCTTACAGAAAATGGGCGGCAAAGAACTGGTTGATGGCAAAGAAGGTCTTTGCCATCAGCCAATTCTTTGCTTCAGCTGGCGGATGGCAAAGAGAGAGGTGGGCCCCACTAACGAGCTGCTCAGGAAAAACCTAACAGCCCTCCTCTTTGCCATCAGACGGCAAAGAGAAAAAAAGCAGACGACAAAGGGTGGCGGACGGCAAAGAATTGACCTAACTAACGGAGCCCCACCCCGCCTCTCTCTC
>NC_057813.1:453098829-453099063 GCF_018294505.1 Triticum aestivum
TTTTTTGCTGTTTAATTGTTAGATTAGACTAGATATGTGTTAGTGTTAGATTTAGTGCTAGATTATATTAGATTAGACTAGTGCATGGGTTTTAGTTAATTAGTTATATAATTATAAGAAGTAGAAAAAAGATGAAAAAAGAAGAAGAAGAAGAAAAGAAGAATATGTAGAAGGGGGAAGAAGAAGAAGAAGAAGAAGAAGAAGAAGAGGAGGAGAAGAAGAAGAAGAAGAAGA